>NC_040029.1:9762430-9783953 GCF_000972845.2 Larimichthys crocea | reverse complement strand
CGCTGCTTCTTAAAATTGTTTGTCAGAGCGCCGACCTGCTCTGCTATAATACACAATCTTACGTCACAAAATGGGATGTGCGGCATTGGCCAACCCTGAGTTGAGCTCTTTGGAGCCACTAAGGCTTGAGGTTGTATGTGGTTGCAGGGCTGATTTCTGATTTTTGATGTATTTCCCTTCACACGCGCACTGTAAGCTCACTGTAATGACTTACACATTATTAATTATGTCTTATATAACGCATTAAAGGTCATGTGATGTGTTTTGGGGCCATGCAGTACATAAATTAAAGATGCCCGTCCTCTGCAAGATGTGAACCTTTATACGTGAGGTTAAGTTTCTATTTAACCACGATGTCAGTCATTTTCATATACCAGCTGAGTAGTCATGCCAATCAGCATCAGCGCTGCGTTAGTATGTTTCTTTTTATTCCTGTGAATAGATGATGTGGCAGCATGCTGAGGTGGGTTGAAGGGAAAAAAAGTATATTTGTCAAAATGTCACAATTTGTCATTGTCTGACTCAGAGAGCAAGGGCTTTGTCGTAAAATCATTTACTCCGACGTTCAACACTTATACAGCAGGAAATTCTTCAGCGTGAAAAGAAATTGGACACATCAAAGAATGAGGCTGCGGCATTAATCACAAAAATAACTCCGCGTGCCTTGAAGATCGCAGATTTGTGATTTATTGCTGTATAAGAGGATCTGAGGGCAGATCTGTCTTTTAAGACCCACTTAAAACGTCCGTGTATTGCTCCTCACTTAATAAAAACCACTGGAAGTGGCCAGTGTCATTGTATTGATGAATTCAAACACAGTTTTTAGGAGTTTCACAAGGTCGGCAGTGGAGTTAGGGCACTTGTACACACACACACACACACACACTTATGCCCATAAATCCAAGCATGTCGGCCTTGGGCAGTAAAACCAGCAGTCTCTCTTCTGCTCTTTATCATTCCTTACAGAGTCGTCACACACCTCAACACATTCGTCCTCCCATCTCTCTCTTTTTTTTTTCTTTGCCCACTCCTTACCTTCAGCTTCATTCAGCCCGCCCAGACCTTGGAAAAGTCGTAATTGAATGCAATCAGAAGACTTCAGCGGGGGGAGAAGAAAAAAAAAAAGCACAAGTGCACTCGGGTCTTTTCATGCATTTGTCCCGCCGGCCTCTGAGCGTCTTGCGGAGAACCAAGTGCACAAACTTGTTAGAATATTTCAGCCCACATTTTGTGAGGTGTGAAAACTTTTTTTCACAACGACTGCCGTGCCGTGTTTGTTATTACAATGAGTTTGGAAGTGTTTCACAAGCCTGGAGGTCATACAAATTCCTCAGCCCAAGGAGGATAGTCACTAAAAACTAGGGCTGTGTCCTGTTTTATTCTAAGCAGGCTTTGCAGCCAAGTACCCTTAGAAATGACGTCCATTTTGGACAATTCTACACCTCATGATTTGCGCACATGCAATGCCAAAGTGCAGCATCAATGCAGCCAGTGATGCCCCCTTTGTAGTGAGTTGGAGGTTGGTGTGGTGGACGGTATGCAGCACGTCAGAGGTTGATGCAGGAACCGGAGTTCCCATCCCAGACCCATGTGTCAACTTTCCATCAGTTCCATCTCATGTCCAGAGAAGTCGCGTCATCTGTTTTTCTTTGCATGGTTGAGTCTTAACCTCCGTTTGTAGATGCAGCGATGAACTGAACTATGTTTTTCTGAAGTCTTCCTGGGCCCATGTCGTAATATCCTTTATACAATCATCACCGTTTTTAATGCAGTGCTACCTGATGGATCGAAGGTTCACGAGCATCCAATGTCTGTTCTTGGTCTTGACCCTTACTGCAGAGAAATCCCTTTTCTACTCTGGGATTTTGTCCAACCTTGGTGTTCTTGTCTGTCAACGGGGAAAAAACTTCAACAAAATCAAGTGCACTAACAGAGAACAGCATACAAACTGAAGACCCTTGACCTTTTCTGTTGATGGATTGCATGAAGGAATTGTACTCACATGCAAACAAGTCAAACAAATAGCGGATAAGACAGTCGGAAGATCTTGGAAAACGCTTGGACCATTGGACGAACCCGGCATATTATTGTGTACAGTGCATACTGTATATCATTAGTCTGTAGCATTAGCTATCACTAGCTTTGCACGCTGTCCTCCTGTTTTTATAGATATGTCTGAACTCGTCATGGCCCCTCGACTCGGCCCTGGACTCATCTCTTTAGCTGAGCTCTTAGAGCTTATGGTTTGGGGGTTCTGGGAGACGGTGTGCGTTAAAGGTCATAAACAACTTTTTTTCTCAAATACCGTCCTTATCTAGAAATAGTTTTTTATGGCATTACAATAAATGTCAGATGGATTTGGAATTAGATTTCTTACTTCTCTCCTAAAACGACCAAATTAAAGTTCGAGAGCAATATTTCACCTGTCTTCTCCCTCACACTCCCTCCCCCTCGTGTCCTCTTACCTTCCTGTCTTCATCATATATCTCAGCCCTTCCCTCTTGTCCACACTTGTCTGTGTACGGTTTTATTTTTACAAGGACATATACAGCCAAGGATGACATACTGCCGGCAATTGCCTGTTGACTTGTATTACAGTATTCCTGCACGTTGTTGGCCAAAGTGGTAGTGCTCCAATATCTGTCAGATAAATATGGATTTAAGGTGCCGTTTGATCATGGAAAACTGTGATTTGTGTCAATAATATTGAACTTTCAGCGGGGAACCATTACCTGCTTCTTCAACACCTGCTCTGTCGTGAAAGTAAAAAAGACGAAGTGCAACGGCGAAGAAAACAGTCATAGAAGGAGTTTGAAGGAGGAGTTTATCTGTGTGTAGTACATGATATTTTCTTCACTTTAAGACTCTTGAGCTGTACCGCTGTCAACATGATGGATAATGTTTTAGGGCTAGGTCTCCTGGGAGTGATCTGTTGTCTGTACCATCAACTGTGGAGAGCCGAGACAGAAAGGAAAGGAGAATGAGAGAAAACTGACAGAGGGCAGCAGACAGCGAGGCAGAAACCGTCCTCATTACAGCCAAATCCTGCTGGGGGTTGACCAAAGTGGGGCGATTCGAAGTTTAACTTTAAAGAATTTCACTGTCTCGTTTCGAGCACTATCTCTCTTGTACTTCAATAACAAGGAGAAGACAGAGGCACACATGCACCTTCAGTCAAAACACACACACCCGGCGCCCTATCTCTGGCCTGTGGGAACTCATTATCTTCCCAGACGAGCGGTGCCCGAGTTGCCAGGTCGGTCTCCTGCCACCGTGTCACTTTGTGACGTCGGGTTCAAGTGTACGGCTTGTGGAGACAGTTGGGTGGGAGGAGATACAAAGTCGAGGCAACGGTTGACACAAGGGGGCTCGGGTTTGGTTCTTTGGGGCATCACGTGGTGTGTCTGTGGAGGTTTTGATGATTCATTTGTTGGGCAAGTTCTGAAATGTTTATTCTGATATTGGAAAACAACATTGGCGACTAAAGTTGAACTTGTAATAAGTTTTAAACGAGTCATGCATAAGAAATAACCAGATTTCCTATAAATCTGGACCAGCGACTGTTCTGTCTTATGTTATGTGCTAAAATGATGATTTATTTATTTATAGTCATCCTTTAAAATTAATGAAAACTGCAACATTTTAACTGAATTTCTCCAAATTTGACTCCAGAGAAGCTTTAGGCCAGAAGTTGTTGGTCAAGTTCTTTGAGATGTTTGTAGTGCGGCTACAATGATGTGATTTAAAGGTCCAGTGTGTAAGATTTGCAGCCAGAGTTTTGCTTACATGCTTGGAAGGAGAGGGGGATGTACTCATTTGGCTGCGATCTGCACACTACACCGCTAGGTGGCACTAAATCCTACACACTGGACCTTTAAAAAAAGCTAAAAAGACTAAATTATAATTGGTCATTTGGTCTCCAGTTCAAGCGTTTAACACCTGTGATCCTCCAAAAATACAGTTTCTTTAATTTACGTCCTGATGACTGCAAAAAAAATGAATCTTTGGACTGTTTATGTTCCACAAATACAGCCCGCGGCACAAAAGGTCTTCATTTTCCGAACCTTTATATCCAAGAAGACTTTGGAGTGGACGTTCACTTAACCCACCTCGATTTTCCTGGAGAATCTATTAGTGTAAACGACAGGTAAACCCGCTATCTGAGGCGCAGCAGCCGCAGCAAGTGACCCTGGTTGGAGGTTAGCGGGGGTCATCCACTCACCGCTGCACAGATGATCTAGGCGACACCTCACCGAAATAGGTCCGATGGCATGAACTAAATCCAATAGGAATATGCTTTTCATGATTTTTTTTATCCACCTTGGGATAATACACGTTCTTCGGGATGGATGGGTTTACTGTTTGTGTGTGTGTGTGTGTGTGTGTGTGCATAAACACATGGATGGATAAAAACACAGATGATTGGTCGTTACAGTATGTGTTGACTATGTCTTCATCATTGGCGAGGAATGGGAAACGTAAACTCTTTCCCGGACGTTATAGGAGGACATAATTACAGTATAAGACTATAACTTAGAGCGAGTGTGTTATTATTAGTGTGCCGGGGCTCGCTCGCCCGACCGCTGCTGAGAAGAGAACGAGGAGAGTTATTTGTTAAATGCCACTACGACTGTACCGGGGTCCTAATTGGATTTTCCTCTCACTCAAAATGTCCCCTTTACCTTTTATGGGGATGACCTTCGAGTCGGTCACAGGCGCACACGCTCAAACACTTCACTACCTGTGTGTGTGTGTGTGTGTGTGTGTGTGTGTGTGTGTGTGTGTGTGTGTGTGTGCACACATATATTTGGCAAATAGACTTCCTTGTTCTCACCTTTTCACACACACACACTTGAAGAACGGCACACAAAACACACTCAGGAGTTGTCAGGAGTGGGCGAATGGTGCGTTTTCTTCAAAAAGAAATTCAAGGCTATAAAGTTCTTTGTGCATAATCAAGGTCATTTTCGAACAGAAACTATGAAGTTATTCATTTTTTTTTTTTTATTAGGCTGTATAAGAGCTCCCTGTGTTAATGTCATTCCTTCCATAAAAAGAGGAAAAAGAGCTAAATGAAGTCGAAACTTCATAAAACTACAAAAACGATGCAGAAAAGTTTGGACGCTGCGTGAACGTCAGACATGACGCTCTGTGATTTGAAATGTGGAGTTTGGTGTCTTTCATGTTTCTGGATGTTGTTGCTGAGGGGTCACAGGTCACAGACATTACGCGAGGATTTCTCAGAATGATATTCTGGGTTGTAGATGGTGAAATCCATTTAATTCATTCAACTGTTGGCTGTTTGCAGGTAACCGATCATGATCCTGTGACTCCTCCTAATGCTATGTATTTAGTTTGCTGATCTCTTTATACATATTAATGTGATTTATTATTACATCTGGTTTGTATGAGAAGTTCTGTACAAATGAAGTCTGATTGATTGATGCTTTTAACGTGTGTAATGACATTAAATATCAGATGTGTGATCGCATGTGTTGCACAAACTGTGAAGGTAGCCAGGTGTAGACCGCCCACCTGTGGCGCTCGTACAGTAAAAACAAGCCTGATAACGACAACTTGAGATGCTTCTTAAACTTGTTTGTCAGAGCGCCGACCTGCTCTGCTATAATATAAAATCTTACGTCACAAAATGGGATTAGTGCGGCATTGGCCAACCCTGAGTTGAGCTCTTTGGAGCCACTAAGGCTTGAGTTTGTATGTGGTTGCAGGGCTGATTTCTGATTTTTGATGCATTTCCCTTCACATGCGCACTGTAAGCTCACTGTAATGACTTACACATTTATTAATTATGTCTTATATAACGTATTAAAGGTCATGTGATGTGTTTTGGGGCCAATGCAGTACATAAATTAAAGATGCCGTCCTCTGCAAAGATGTGAACCTTTTAAAACGTGAGGTTAAGTTTCTATTTAACCACGATGTCAGTCATTTTCATATACCAGCTGAGTAGTCATGCCAATCAGCATCAGCGCTGCGTTAGTATGTTTCTTTTTATTCCTGTGAATAGATGATGTGGCAGCATGCTGAGGTGGGTTGAAGGGAAAAAAAGTATAATTTGTCAAAATGTCACAATTTGGTCATTGTCTGACTCAGAGAGCAAGGGCTTTGTCGTAAAATCATTTTACTCCGACGTTCAACACTTATACAGCAGGAAATTCTTCAGCGTGAAAAGAAATTGGACACATCAAAGAATGAGGCTGCGGCATTTAATCACAAAATAACTCCGCGTGCCTTGAAGATCGCAGATTTGTGATTTATTGCTGTATAAGAGGATCTGAGGGCAGATCTGTCTTTTAAGACCCACTTAAAACGTCCGTGTATTGCTCCTCACTTAATAAACCCACTGGAAGTGGCCAGTGTCATTGTATTGAATGAATTCAAACACAGTTTTTAGGAGTTTCACAAGGTCGGCAGTGGAGTTAGGGCACTTGTACACACACACACACACTGCCCATAAATCCAAGCATGTCGGCCTTGATGCAGTAAAACCAGCAGTCTCTCTTTCTGTCTCTTTATCATTCCTTACAGAGTCGTCACACACCTCAACACATTCGTCCTCCATCTCTCTCTTTTTTTTTTCTTTGCCCACTCCTTACCTTCAGCTTCATTCAGCCCGCCCAGACCTTGGAAAAGTCGTAATTGAATGCAATCAGAAGACTTCAGCGGGGGGAGAAGAAAAAAAAAAAAGCACAAGGTGCACTCGAGTCTTTTCATGCATTGTCCCGCCGGCCTCTGAGCGTCTTGCGAGATAACCAAGTGCACAAACTTGTTAGAATATTTCAGCCCACATTTTGTGAGGTGTGAAAACTTTTTTTCACAACGACTGCCGTGCCGTGTTTGAATTATACAATGAGTTTGGAAAGTGTTTCACAAGCCTGGAGGTCATACAAATTCCTCAGCCCAAGGAGGATAGTCACTAAAAACTAGGGCTGTGTCCTGATTTTATTCTAAGCAGGCTTTGCAGCCAAGTACCCTTAGAAATGACGTCCATTTTGGACAATTCTACACCTCATGATTTACGCACATGCAATGCCAAAGTGCAGCATCAATGCAGCCAGTGATGCCCCCCTTTGTAGTGAGTTGGAGGTTGGTGTGGTGGACGGGTATGCAGCACGTCAGAGGTTGATACAGGAAACCGGAGTTCCCATCCCAGACCATGTGTCATGGCCACAATTTTTCCATAACATCTTGTCAGACCATGGTATACTATACAACTTTCCATCTCAGGTCCAGAGAAGTCGGCGGCCTTACATCTGTTTTTCTTTGCATGGTTGAGTCTTAACCTCCGTTTGTAGATGCAGCGATGAACTGAACTATGTTTTTCTGAAGTCTTCCTGTGCCCATGTCGTAATATCCTTTATACAAACATCACCGTTTTTAATGCAGTGCTGCCTGATGGGTCGAAGGTCACGAGCATCCAATGTCTGTTCTTGGTCTTGACCCTTATGTGCAGAGAAATCCCTTTTCTACTCTGGGATTTTGTCCAACCTTGGTGTTCTTGTCTGTCAACGGGGAAAAACTTCAACAAAATCAAGTGCACTAACAGAGAACAGCATACAAACTGAAGACCCTTGACCTTTTCTGTTGATGGATTGCACAAAGGTATGCAAACAAGTCAAACAAATAGCGGATAAGACAGTCGGAAGATCTTGGAAAACGCTTGGACCATTGGACGAACCCGGCATATTATTGTGTACAGTGCATACTGTATATCATTAGTCTGTAGCATTAGCTATCACTAGCTTTGGCACGCTGTCCTCCTGTTTTTATAGATATGTCTGAACTCGTCATGGCCCCTCGACTCGGCCATGGACTCATCTCTTTAGCTGAGCTCTTAGAGCTTATGGTTTGGGGGTTCTGGGAGACGGTGTGCGTTAAAGGTCATAAACAACTTTTTTTCTCTAAATACCATCCTTATCTAGAAATAGATTTTTTAATATGAGCATTACAATAAATGTCAGATGGATTTGGAATTAGATTTCTTACTTCTCTCCTAAAACGACCAAATTAAAGTTCGAAGAGCAATATTTCACCTGTCTTCTCCCTCACACTCCCTTCCCCCTCGTGTCCTCTTACCTTCCTGTCTTCATCATATATCTCAGCCCTTCCCTCTTGTCCACACTTGTCTGTGTACGGTTTTATTTTTACAAGGACATATACAGCCAAGGATGACATACTGCCGGCAATTGCCTGTTGACATGTATTACAGTATTCCTGCAGTTGTTGGCCAAAGTGGTAGTGCTCCAATATCTGTCAGATAAATATGGATTTAAGGTGCCGTTTGATCATGAAAACTGTGATTTTTGTGTCAATAATATTGAACTTTCAGCGGGGAACCATTACCTGCTTCTTCAACACCTGCTCTGTCAGTGAAAGTAAAAAAGACGAGGCGCAACGGCGAAGAAAAACAGATCATAGAAGGAGTTTGAAGGAGGAGTTTATCTGTGTGTAGTACATGATATTTTCTTCACTTTAAGACTCTTGAGCTGTACCGCTGTCAACATGATGGATAATGTTTTAGGGCTAGGTCTCCTGGGAGTGATCTGTTGTCTGTACCATCAACTGTGGAGAGCAGAGACAGAAAGAGAAAGAGAGAATGAGAGAAACTGACAGAGGGCAGCAGACAGCGAGAGCAGAACCAGTCCTCATTACAGCCAAATCCTGCTGGGGGTTGACCAAAGTGGGGCGATTCGAAGTTTAAACTTTAAAGAATTTCACTGTCTCGTTTCGAGCACTATCTCTCTGTACTTCAATAACAAGGAAAGACAGAGGCACACATGCACCTTCAGTCAAAACACACACACCCGGCGCCCTATCTCTGGCCTGTGGGATCTCATTATCTTCCCAGACGAGCGGTGCCACGAGTTGCCAGGTCGGTCTCCTGCCACCGTGTCACTTTGTGACGTCGGGTTCAAGTGTACGGCTTGTGGAGACAGTTGGGTGGGAGGAGATACAAAGTCGAGGCAACGGTTGACACAAGGGGGCTCGGGTTTGGTCTTTGGGGCATCACGTGGTGTGTCTGTGGAGGTTTTGATGATTCATTTGTTGGGCAAGTTCTGAAATGTTTATTCTGATATTGGAAAACAACATTAGCGACTAAAGTTGAACTTGTAATAAGTTTTAAATGAAGTCATGCATAAAGAAATAACCAGATTTCCTATAAATCTGGACCAGCGACTGCTTCTGTCTTTATGTTATTGTGCTAAAATGATGATTTATTTATTTATAGTCATCCTTTAAAATTAATGAAAACTGCAGCATTTTAACTGAATTTCTCCAAATTTGACTCCAGAGAAGCTTAGGCCAGAAGTTGTTGGTCAATGTTTTCTTTGAGATGTTTGTAGTGCGGCTACAATGATGTGATTTAAAGGTCCAGTGTGTAAGATTTGGCAGCCAGAGATTTGCTTACATGCTTGGAAGGAGAGGGATAGTACTCATTTGGCTGCGATCTGCAACTTCACCGCTAGGTGGCACTAAATCCTACACACTGGACCTTTAAAAAAAGCTAAAAATCTAAATTATAATTGGTCATTTGGTCTCCAGTTCAAAGCGTTAAACACCTGTGATCCTCCAAAAATACAGTTTCATTTATTTACGTCCTGATGACTGCAAAAAAAAATCATCTTTGGCATGTTTATGTTCCACAAATACAGCCCGCGGCACAAAGAGGTCTTCATTTTCCGAACCTTTATATCCAAGAAGATTTCCTTTGGAGTGGACGTCCACCTTCGATTTTCCTGGAGAATCTATTATGTAAACGACAGGTAAACCCGCTATCTGAGGAGCAGCAGCAGCAGCAAGTGACCCTGGTTGGAGGTTAGCGGGTCATCCACTCACCGCTGCACAGATGATCTAGGCGACACCTCACCGAAATAGGTCGATGGCATGAACTAAATCCAATAGGAATATTGCTTTTCATTGATTTTTTTTATCCACCTTGGGATAATACACGTTCTTCAGGGAATGGATGGGTTTACGTGTACGTGTGTGTGTGTGTGTGTGTGCATAAACACATGATGGATAAAACCACAGATGATTGGTCGTTACAGTATGTGTTGACTAATGTCTTCATCATTGGCGAGAATGGAAACGTAACTCTTCCCGGACGTATAGGAGACATAATACAGTATAAGACTATAACTTAGAGCGAGTGTGTTATTATTAGTGTGCCGGGGCTCGCTCGCCCGACCGCTGCTGAGAGAGACAGAGGAGAGTTATTTGTTAAATGCCACTACGACTGTACCGGGGTCCTAATTGGATTTCCTCTCTC
Organism: Larimichthys crocea; assembly: GCF_000972845.2. NCBI lineage: Eukaryota > Metazoa > Chordata > Actinopteri > Sciaenidae > Larimichthys > Larimichthys crocea. The sequence continues at coordinate 9,773,662 of NC_040029.1, read as the reverse complement.
ACTCAAAATGTCCCCTTTACTTTTTATGGGAATGACCTTCGAGTCGGTCACAGGCGCACACGCTCAAACACTTCACTACCTGTGTGTGTGTGTGTGTGTGTGTGTGTGCACACATATATTTGGCAAATAGACTTCCTTGTTCTCACCTTTTCACACACACACACTTGAAGAACGGCACACAAACACACACTCAGGAGTTGTCAGGAGTGGGCGAATGGTGCGTTTTCTTCAAAAAGAAATTCAAGGCTATAAAGTTCTTTGTGCATAATCAAGGTCATTTTCGAACAGAACTATGAAGTTATTCATTTTTTCTTTTTTATTAGGCTGTATAAGAGCTCCCTGTGTTAATGTCATCCTGCCATAAAAAGAGAAAAAGAGCTAAATGAAGTCGAAACTTCATAAAACTACAAAAACGATTGCAGAAAAGTTTGGACGCTGCGTGAAACGTCAGACATGACGTCTGTGATTTGAAATGTGGAGTTTGGTGTCTTTCATGTTTCTGGATGTTGTTGCTGAGGGGTCACAGGTCACAGACACTTACAAGCAGAGATTTCTCTGAATGATATTCTGGGTTGTAGATGGTGAAATCCATAAATTCATTCAACTGTTGGACTGTTTGCAGGTAACCCGATCATGATCCTGTGACCTCCTCCTAATGACCTTTTAGTCTTTTTGTTGTTCCTGTCTAAACTTGTTGCAGCATTGTATTCAGAATGAGCGTATATTTGAATATTTGTAACGTAGTTAAACTCTGTTTGTCTTTATTGGTTCCATGTCTAATTACTAATTCTCCTGTCATTTCAGATCCCACTTTTCTTCCATGCAATCAGCTCATTTCCCTCACCTGGGTTTCCCCGCCCATCTCCTCACCTGCAGTCCATTTGCTCATCAGCCCCTCAGTCTATATATACTAGTCCATTAGACTTGATCCCTGCCAGATTGTCTTGTGTAGTTTTTTGCCAAGCTCGCCAGTTATTCTTGACTTCTTGTTCTGACCATGTTTTGCCTGTCTTGGACGTCGGATACCTGCCTGTCCCTTGTCGGATTTGTTTGCCTGTTTGATCTCCTGGTTTTGACCCCAGCAAACATGACAATATTAAATATCTTTGTGCTGTATTTAATTGAATACAGGTTTAAAATTATTTTTTATTTACGTAACATCCAAATGTTTTTGATATCGGGGTTGAATATGTGGTTGCAAGCAGGAACACATAGTTAAAAGGATGAAAGCTGGCAGATCGTGTTGCTGAATTTGGCCCAAATGAAGTAAAGATTAACACTTTGTGTCTGCTGTGTTCATTTCAGTTGCACAGGTATTAATAGAATAATATTATTTGGAATATTCCAGCTTTTAAACATGACTTGAAAAGAGTGCAACCAAAGAAAGTCGTGTCATAGGTATGCATTAGTAGACATGAGTCCAAAGCAGGAATGGCGGACTCCACCATTAAAAATAAAACGTATATATGACAGTAAAGACGGAATTGAAACACATTAAATTAGGAACTAGCTGCATTATTCCAGACAGATATTCTAACATGGCTGCTGGCTGTCATGAAGCTTTATAGTTTCTTTCTTTGGCTTTAATTGCAGCGATCGTACACGATGCTATAGGAAACCACAGTGCTGCTTAATAACCCCTTTAACGCTTCACTGGACTGCTGCTGGCCCGGTTATTACAACGCCATGCTGTGCAGCAAAACTTTGTGCAAACAGACACATTTTGAATATTTCCATTTAATTGAATGGTATTAAAACACTTGGAATAAGTGTGTGCATGTTGTTGTTTGGGCCTTTAGCTGTGCACACTATATGTGGTTGCAAGCAGGAACACATAGTTTGTTCGTTTTTGTTCTGATGTTTTATCACTGTATCGCAGAACACACGTATGAGATCTGTGAACTAAAAATACACAAAACACAATCTTTCCCCGGCGAGTGGGAACGATTTTATTCCTTCCTCACAACAAAACAAGCCCCCAAAAAAAATGCAGAAAGCAGCATCATTATTCTCATCTAAAGCTCGTTCTGCTGACTTTTACTGTTTGTTTATGCTGTTTTACTTCCTCTGTCTCATCATGGTGGAAACAAACCTGTCCGCCTGTTTACAGACAGAATAATCCACACACACACACACACACACACACACACACACACACACACGTCTTCATACATACTGTTATCCCTGTCTCTCTCTATACGTTTGCCGTGTGTGAAGTGGAATAATTCATGTCGCAGAGGCCGAACGTGCCAAATCTTTAAGACGAGCACAGGTGTGATGGATCGCTTCGTTTTCCTAATTAGATCCAATTAATGCTAACGAGCCTATCAACGTGGAATCATGTGTGTCGGCAGTGTTTAATTACCGCACGAATAAATAAAGTGAAGCGTCGACATGAAGTCAGCATATTGTTTACTGTTTGTATTTGGCCAACATAGATCCGGCAAATGTGTTCATTTACATACATGATAAGAAAATTGCCCCGCATGGCTATTAGCATGTAAATGGCCTCATTCAGCATCCGGCCCATTGAGGCAACAATCAAACCTCTCAGAGGATGAAGTAAGCTGTTTCCACGTGATGAATGCAGGTTTCAGATGATTCAATGCAGCCGAATTCAACTACGAGCGATATCATCACTGCAGGAAATAAACAGCAGCCATATTCACCTCAAATTATTATTCCCTCTGTCTCTTTTCTCGAAAGGCAGAATGTCACATTTGATATTCACAACGAGCTTCTCGCCGATCCCCCAGAGTTCCCCTCCCGGTGCCAGATGACGAGCAGGCTGTCAGGGGTCACCCGGCAGCCCGGTCGCTCTCTAAACAACCCCTCGACGGAAGTGACCTAATAAATGTGCCAGGCCGTCGCTGTCGCCCTGCCGCGTCCGTCCCCGACGCCAGCCCAGCAGCCGCAGATCGTGATCTCGCCCCCCCGAAGCCCACCTCCGAGGATTACACCCTCCTCCCGCCTCGAGGAATCCTCACTTCTCAGCTCGGCTCAACAGTTTTTACGAGCTTCATCTACTTATTTTTTTCCTCCTCTTCTTCCTCTCTCAGACGTTCCTGCAGACAGCTCTCTCAGCTCATTTCCATCGGATGCCCTGCGGGGGAATCGCCGAGCGTAAAAAAAGTTGCGTCTCTCCTCCGTCTCTAGCCGCCGCTCAACTTCTGCGCCCATGAAGCAAAATAAAAACGTGCTTTAGTGATTTGTCAACTTCTGTCCTCGGGGAGATAATGTGGAGATGCTTGAAATCTGAGTGTTTGTTTGTCCCCGTGATCTGATCTGTTAAGTTGTTACCGCTCATGTGTGCAGACAACTCATCCATGTGCTTTCATCAGCAAACACGCCACTTTGTCGTGCTCCGGCACCGCTTCACCTCTTTTGTCATTCAAACGTGCCTCCGCCTCCATCCTTCATTGTTCCTCTCTTCCTCCTTAACTCGTGCCGGATGACAGACGTCAGCGTCCTGTGACCTCCTGTTATCTTCCATCCATTCCTTTTGCTTTTCCTTGCACCCGGCCCATTACCGCCACGTGCTGCTGCCCCCCATCAGCCCCAACAATAGAGACAAGAGAGCCAAAATGTCAGCCGTCCACCCTTCCACCCCCTGTCTGGCACATCCCCTCCCCCGGGGCGGAGGGGGGGCCCAGTCGCGTATCGGCCCAGCCAATCTTAATGCACGTCTTCCGCAACAAATTGGCCAGTTTACTTAAGAGTCTGCTGTGGCCCATGAATATTTGATGCGGTCAGGGCTGTGGAGTGGAGGGATACAATGACAGGGTCTTATCTTATTTAGCCAGACAGAGGGGGGTCGGTTCCTGGCCCGACCCAGAATACTCCACCTCCTCTCCTGAGATCTGGAAGAGCCTGATCCAGGAGAAGTATGAAAACATTCCTCTCCCCCTCCACCGTCTCATTCGTCCACACCTTTGAAGTATAAAAAGCCCACGTCTCGAAACGGTACCAATCACGGCTGTTGGATGAAACCCAAATTGAGAGCGACTGCTCTTTTTTTTTTTTTTTTCTTTCTTCCCCTGATTGACATTTGGGAAATAATACAATGGGCTTTTAACAGGTTTAATGGACCCAGGAGTGATATAACACACCCCTCTGCACACTCACTAAAATGAAAAATGTAAATTTCAATCCAAACAACACAAAGAGAACATGAATGCTGAGGGGAAGTTTGATGCCGCCGCTCGCGTTACGTCTCCCGTGTCGTCTTAGAGACGCGGAGATTTGATCGACGGCGTCGCCGGAGAAGAAAAAAGGTGGAATATGTTCTTTCACCGCGCGATAAAATCCACACAACGAGGCCGGGACGGCAGGGAGGGAAACAAAATAAGGATAGTTTTCCCAATTATCCCTCCCCCGTCCTCCCTCTCTCTCTCCCTCTGTCCCTCTGGGCTCGAGGTAGCTGTGTGATTTAAAAAAGGCCTCTCATATTGCCTCGGCTGTGATGGCTAGTAATACTGTAGCCTCCAAATCAATGGAGCCTGTCCTAGATTTCGCTGCGGTCTCAACTCTCTCTCTATAAAGGGATCTGGAGGGCACTCTATATTTTTATTACCTGCAGAAAGAAATGGAGAGGCCGAGACCTGGCTCTCATTTCACACACACACACACACACTCGCACATGTATGTGTGTACACGTATACGCTTGCACACACAGGAGCTTGCACGCACGCAAACATAAAACTGTCCCACGTGCATGAACAGGCGCTCACGCATGCACTAACATGTGCACCAACTGTCCACCTACTGTACCTGAGACCCCCGGTGGATGGAAAACTGGGACCCCAGCAGCAACTGTCTCTCTTCATTAGGCACTCAAGACACACCCACACACACACACACACACACACATATATATATATATACACACAGGGGCATGATGCAAATGCCACAGTGGGTTACGCTGACTACTCTGCTGACTGCGCACATTGGGAGGCTGCAGCAGGAAAAGGTTGCATCCCGTTTCTGGAGGATGAGAGAGGAGGAGGAGGCTAAAAAGCAGAAATTAAATGTTGTGTGGTCGCACGACGAAAGCCATCCTGAAAGTTTGCAATATCCAGGAACCATTTCCTCTTCTGCGACAATGTCTGAGCGCGCGCCATCAAATTTTTATCTTGTGATACGCTGCTTTCAGCCGAGATTGTTCAGAGTTTCATAGAAACAGTTATTGCTTTCTGCAAGTGTTCCTGTTATCCGTACTGTCCATGAAGGCATCGTTCCAGTGAGGCAGGGATTAAATCCATCGTCCTCTTCTTGTGCACAGGCAGGAGTCTGAGTGAGTCAAATCAGGAGGGTGTTTTTTCCAGAGTCTGTGATTCCAACAAGGAAACAAAAAGGAAAATTTAGCTTTGGAAAATTCCCCACTCCATGTTCTGACCAGGAAAGAAGAGAAACCCAGCTCATCATCTGGCTTTCTGATCTAACTAACTCTGCTTTCATCCAAAGCGACTTATAAAAAATGGGAAACAATCAAGGTACAGTGCAATACACACAGCAATACTTAGAATCAAGGTCCAGCTGTAGAGGGGGACAGATCTATCATGTCCAGTTGTTGGTAGTGTTGGAGAGGAGGTCTTCAGGAGGCTTGTGAAGGTAAAGAGGGACGCCCCGGATCCGGTAGGAACCGGTAGGACGTTCCACCAATGGGTGGCAGAGTCAGGCGTCGTTCATTGGAGACTGAACTGGAGACTTTTGAAGACCAGGCGCCCCATCGTGTTCTGGATCATCTGAAAGGGTTGCACTGTGCGGGCTCGGAGGCCCGTCAGGTCACGAGATGACCACAGCCTGTATCGGGAGCTGGGGGGCATGCTGAGTCAGGTAAGGCCTTGAGAAGTGCAAAGAAGCACTAGCGGGAAACCGAGGCAACGTGATCAGAGATCAGAGTAATCGGCATCGATCATGACTCCTAAGCTTCTCACTGCCCTGGTGTGATGCTGATGTCATGTGTAGTCGGTTTGACTGGGAGTCGGAGTGTGAGCATCCTTTCAGACCATTTTTACTTTAATCCCGCATGCACAAATTCCATTTCACACACAGCAGTGCATGCAAAATCTGTGCCAGCTCAACAGCTCACGCTCTTCACCCCTCCGACACCAGCGGGAGGAAAAGGCACTCGGCTCCCCCACGAGCCTCAGCACCCCCATCCATCCAAGCATCCACCCGACTGCCAGCCAGCCATCCAGCCAACCTTCGTCAGCAGCTAATTAAATCTACCGCTATTCATTTGGCCTTAATGTGCTTTTAATTGGATTACAGGGCCGGTCATGGGGAGGGTTCAGGAAGGGGTGAGGAGGACGACAGAGAGCAGGGCAGCAAGGTGAGGGGACGAGGGAGGAGAGGCTGTTTGACATGAGCGAGCGAGGGTAACCTTATTATTCCGTCCGCGGAGGGAGGGAGGAGCGAGGACGGAGAGGGACGGATGGAGCTTTTATAATGATGGCGATGAGTGTTTGTTTTTTGCAGTCAGCAGGATCTGGGGCTTTAAGAGAAACTCGGCACATCTGTAACCAACAGCGGGGTGGCAGAGAAGGGCAGAGACGGGAGGGCTGGTGTAGGGAAGAGACAGGACTTTGATGTGGTGATAGTTAGAAAGTTAGAGTATGTAACAGCACCCAGGAAGACAGCACCCAGTGATAGCCAGAGAGGGAAGAAAAGATCAGAAGAGCGGGAGGAGTGATGAGAATATGAATGGTGGAGAAAAGGAACTGAGGTTTTGACGCTGCGCTGAGAAAAAGCATGAGTTGTTTATTGTCAGAAGTAGAAGTCCTGAGGGTTTTGGGAGATGCAGCAATGCAGGAGCTGAAGTCGAGAGCTTTTAATAGTCTTTCTTTTGAACTCTGAAGCAGGAGGAAGAAAGAGAAAGATGCTGTTTCACCGCGACTTGCTTCACTTTTTGGCAATAAAGGCGCCCACGTTGGAGCGCTCGCTTGGTATTCGAGTCACCGCGTCCAACTCGATGAAAGGGGGGGATTTTCAAAGAACGAGGTCAACGTTTAATTTTTGGTTGAATTGATAAATAAATTACAGTCGGATCGATGGAGTTTTAATCTGCAGCTGGTCTTGACAGGCAGCCAAGTCTCGCTCTCCTCCTCCTCCTCCTCCTCCTCCTCCACACTGTTTGCAGCCAGCGTTGGCTGCCTGATAATGAATGAAACTTGTGTCCAGCAGGCTGACCCTTCATCTCTGGTGCCCGGCCCACTCTGAGCATGACCTCGCACACATTACAGCTGGAACACACAGTGAACACACACTTTGTCCTCGCGGACGCTTTAGCATCTTTCAGCTTTCAACATGTCTGGCTTAAATAGCCGTGTTTCCATCCAAATTTTAAACGAAATTTGATTATTTATTTCTTTTTTTGGCCTTTTTGAGACAGCTGAAGAGTGACAGGAATGTGGGGAGAGAGAGACGGGGAATGACATGCAGGAAAGAGCCACAGGTCGGATTCAAACCCTGGGCCGCCGCGGCGAGGACTGAGCCGTCGTACGTGGGGCGGATGCTCTACCAACTGAGCTAAACAACAACCGAATTTTCAGTAATTCTGCAAAGGAAAATGTGAATTTGCGGATTTGTTTCACAAGATAAACAGCAGGTGGCGCTAATACTTCAGTAAGGTGACCAGAATAAGAGAATGCAACAAGTTGACGCGATTAAAAGAGCGACAGTCGAACCTCAAACTTTGAAAAATGACAAAGAAAACTGGATTTCAATCGGACGTTTGTGTCGGTTTACAAGAACTGAATGCAGTGTGGAAGCTGCTAATTGGTCTCATTTGTTTACAGTAATTAAACTAAAGTCTCAACTAATCAATGTGGTGATGATTTATTGATGTTTAAAGGATAATACAGGCTCGTTTATTTCCCCTGCCTCACAGTGTACATGGTCTTGAGCCCACCGGTGGTTTTGCTTGCGTGGAGCTGCTGCAGGTTTTACCCCCCGGAGCTCACAGCCTCCCATTGTTTTCAAAAATCCATTAATGGGCACCGTTTTCATGTTTTCTATTACGGTGCACGGTTACATACGTCTTCTGGCTGCAATGAAGTGTCAAAACAAAAACTTAAGGCAGGAGTGGCAGGAAAATTTAGGCGGCGACTCGCATTGATTTCTTCACTTTCGGTTCCAGTAGAACGGAGCTACTCTCAATACAAATGAAATGATTTTGGACTTTACGGAGCCACAGAACCATGTTTGGTTAAAAAAAAAAATTAAAAGGGTCATCATCCATCAGATGATGAATTACGTTTGCCAGAGCAGCAACAACTGCTTTATTGCACTTTTGAAAACAATAGGAGAGTGTGACCTGTGGGCTGGAAGGCAAACCTGCACAACAAACACTGGTGGCTGCACAATTTACTGTGTGCAAAGGGCAACAGCAAAAACAGTTTACTGGACGCCGAGAGCAGGAAAAGACCTGGAGGAAGCTGATTACATCACAACATCACGAAGACCAGGAGACGTCTGTATTAGTGAACACTGTTTAACTCGCTTTAAATAATAATTCAGGCTGTTTTTCACGACTTGATTGTTACTTATTGAGCCATGAATATTTCATGTTGTGGTGGAGTGCTTCAGATTTGAAACCACATGTCCAGGAGCTTTAACATGGAGTCATGGAGTTCGAAGGATAAGATGGCAGGGTCTAATGAAGAACACTTGATTGTGGGGAGATTGACTCTCTACATCTTCTGCATCATTTTAACCATTTTTCTTTGTGGACGTGCAGTAATAAGTCATAGACGTACTCCTTTAGTAATGCCAGCGTAAGAAAACAACAACACACTTGTATTGTCCTTAAAAAATCTTAGATCAGGCTGCCAATCAAGCTGATAAAGCAATACTACCTTAAGAGCAATTACATTTTTGGGAACTTTGTCTTCGAGCCAAGCATTCGAAGAGAAGATCAACACAACCTGCATATCTGACTGTTGAAGCTGCAGGAGATGAAGCAGGGGGGGAAACTGTCCTGGCTCTGTCCGATGGTAGCAAATATTATTATAGATATTTCCACATTCCTCTGACCTGGAAGTCTTGTTGTCACCTTTGAGACTCAGCATTTGTATCAAAGAAAATAGACCCTCTAGGAAAAATGTCGGGGCTGAAATCTCAGAACTTGGAAGAAGAAAATCAGATTTTTAGTTAACCGGGTTTTGAACCAGATCAGATTAGACACAGTGTCAGCACAGCAAAGCTCTTGGAGGTACAGTCGGGACCTTCTTGGCCCTGGAAGCCTCCTGATACAAACAAGGTGACACTTTGGTCGCCTTGGTTTAAGACCCGGCCTCTAACACGCATCCAAACCAGATGATGTCAAAATCAATACGGCAATGTCATCAGGCCTCCTCTAAGAGTAATGATGGCCTCCTCAACCTGCTCTGAAGTCGTGCACATGCACACACTTAAACACACCCGCCTCACTCCCCCACTGCTTCATCATATCATCAAGCCCATCAGCAGGCTTAATGGGGGAAGCGATCAATACATCGCAGGGGTCGAGGTGAGCGAGGCGAGTGTACCGGCGGCTCGTGACACTCGTGCTAATGGCACCACCAGCCTCCACCCCGTCACTGTCAAAGTAACCGGCCCTGAACGAGACGCCCATTGTCCTTATCATCGCTCTGCTAAGCCACTCACTGTCGCTACGGGTGACCAACGTGTCGGATGATAACGGGGCGAAGGTCAATCCCCCTTGATACTACTACGTCTGTAGTTAAGTGTGGGAAACAACGTCACTCCTGACATCCAAATGAGATGTGGGTAGATTAGAGTCTTGGTGGGAGCGTGCCCGGTTTGCTTGTTGGCTGGAGTGCGGGGTTTATGTTTAGTCTGTCCCCCCTCGCCCTAACCCCTCATTACAGCCGGTTTATCATGCCAGGAAGAGAGTGGCAAAAACAAATTAGTCCACGGGAGGGGAAAATAGCCGGGGATATCGATTTCGCCTTTTCATGCCAGAGTGGAGCACAGAAAATATTGGGCTATAAAAGGGAAACAAGGATATAAAGCCATTACAGTGCGCACTTAATTGATCCCACTTCCCATAACAAATTAATTGAGCGGAAAATGGCAGATGGCTTTGATGAATGTCATAAAAAAGGCTTGTCAGCAAGCCCCGGTGCGTGCGACCCCCTCGCCTGCTGGCTCGCTCGCTGTATGGCATGAAGGAAGGAGGCGAGCGGGAGTGCGGCGGCGTTTCTTTGGAGTATTTACATCGCAGCCATCCTGATGTTAATCATGTTGACTTATTGACATCATCGCTAAATGTCTGCTGCTTCTTGGAGGATTTTTTTTGTTGTCGTCTCGATTCTCTCGCCCTGCACTCGGTGTACAGGTGCATGTTTGTTTGCCCACGTGTGTGTGTGTGTGTGTGTGTGTGTGTGTGCGTGCTTCCGTGTATGTTTATACTGACAGGCGGCTGCCCCAGTGGCAGAACAAATGCTAATTTAATCAATTGGCTATAAATCCTACTGGCCGCTGACTCATGCGTCTTCAGCCCTGGGGACTCCAACAAAAACCCTGCCAGTGCAGTTTGTTCAGCACACACACACACACACACATAGACACACACACACATACAAGCATCCATCTTCCATTTTCATCTTTCCCCTCTTCCATCACGGCAACCTAAGAATTATTTTGAGTACAAACACGTATGCAGATGTCGACAAGCTGAGATAATTGCGATTTTTCTTCCTCCGGGTTCGAAATTCTTGACGACTCGGAGGCTGCGATCGATCCACATTAACGCGTGCATGCACGCACCCGCACGGGCAAGGCATCCATCTCACTGTTAACTTTCCTGCTACCCATTAACCAGAGAATTATTTATCGAGAGCATATTCCTGCTCACACTCACACTCATGCACGATGCTGACACACCTGCAGTTTCATGACATCCAAATCTTAGCTAAAGCTGCTGAGACAGCGTCTTCAATCGGATCGGGGGGCGGGTGGGTTTGCGAGACTGGGTTGCGTGAAAGGGGGGGGGTGGGCGACAGAGTGACAGAGAGACAGAAAAACAGGGATGCAGAAAGCGGTGGAGTGACAGAGAGAGAAAAATGCCAGAACGAGCAACAGAGCGATAAAGAAAAGTCAGGGGGAAAAGAAGGGTGACAAGAGAGGGGAAGGAGAGAGGAGCTGCTGTCTGCGAGCAGCGTGGCTGCTCGGTACCCACAGGCTCTGTTCAGGATTCTGCGGGGCCTCTGTGGCCCCCGTGTTCCC
>NC_040029.1:9430221-9439920 GCF_000972845.2 Larimichthys crocea | reverse complement strand
GTCCCCAACCCCCCCAACTGTGGTTCCTGCGCCTTCCCGTACTCCCTGCTCATCTTTATATCTATGATGGAAATCCGTTAAGCTGTCCTCAGACGCAGCCCAGGTGAGGTGAGTCCCACCAATCCATTTGCTTTTATTTACGTCTCTTCCTTCGTCTCTTTTTCATGCTTTTTAAACAAGCCTATGGTATCCAACCACCTCTGAATCCCTGTGTGTGCGTTTGTTTTCTCTTCCTGTGCATCCAGGTTGGGTGGGAACGGGAGACCTACTTTAAAGACCCCGTCAGTCAGTCAGCTCGCATCTTCTCCTCCCTCCCTCTTTGCATGAATATTTTTCTTGCTGCTCGAAATAAAAATTTTAACATCTGTGAAGAAGAGAAAAAAAATAATTGGACGTGTTTTTATATTTAGGGAATGCTTGATACTACTATTAACAAATACTGAGATGGAACATGCTGATGATAATTGATGCGGCTGATGATGCTGATGATGATGATGTTGATAAATGATAATGCTAATAATGACATGAACACTGAACATTGAACAATGACTATGCGTGCCTTGTTTCTGAAACAGGACCAATTTATACATGTTTTTAACGTTCAATAAAAATGCGCTCGAGTCAGGTCCCACAAACGTTCCCCGCGCTCATTCATTGTGTTTTTGTGTCCTGTAACTGAACGGTCGACGGTTTGATTCCCCCCTCAGCCACAGAGGAAGCAACAGGCTGTTGAAGTGCCTTTAAGCAAGGCACAATTTAGAAAGTTATTTATGACTAGAATAATAAACCATGGCACGTAATCCCATTTATGTTGCATTAACTATTTTTATATTAAGAAAATGATCATTTTAATTAGATAATTGATTTATTTCCTAATTATTTATGCATTCCCTCTGGTTTAAAAAACGAACGCCCGCATATTCAGAACAAAATCACTGTGGTGTTGAATATGGATCTTGATTTGTTTATTTGTATCTGTCTTCTCCTCTCGCACGTGGCCGGACTATATAGGTGCACGGCATGTATAGAGCCATCTAATATTGGGAGTTTCGATATTGTCTTCTCAAACCCACTGATATAATCGCCGCATTCTTTTAGGCATCTAATTAAATCAAAATACAGAGATTATGGCTCCCTAATTTATATTTACCGCTTTTCTGCTGCCTGGGCGTGGGTTTCTAGTTCTATGCGCGCGATGGCCTAAGCGCGCAGAGCTAGCGTATTACCTATTATAGTCTGTAGGATCCAGTTAAAACGGGAGACCGAGCCATATAGATCTGACGAATAGCGATACACATGGTAAATACATAGGAACACAGTGTCGTTTTTTACGCATTTGGAAAGCTGGAACTCGGCCCCCGCGGAGGGCGGGAGAGCGGTACCCTTCCGAATTTGACGACGCGTCCACCGTAGGGCGCTGAGCCCTACTAGCGAGCTCCCGCACAGCGTGTCGTCATCATGGCAAAGGTGTATCATGCCAGCAAAGCTTCCTCAATAGAACCTAACTCCGAGCCACACCCCCCCTAATTCGACAATTCCTACCCCCCACTGTGCAATGTATAACGCAGTTCATTTGAAAAGAGTACCGCCTCGACGAGAACAGCTTGTCGCACTACTTTGGAGAAGGGAGCTATGAGCCGGGTGCCACCATCTCTCGGCCAGTCTTGCCTCGGCTACCCCCGACGCTCACACCTGTGTACAAATCAGTCACGGCTAACTACTGAGGTGTTAAATTATGTATCCAGAACTGTTTTTGGTTACTATATTTATTAGCTCTTAGTCATTTGACCCTCCGAGAACACTTTTATCTGAAGACCGATAAAAACAAATGCAACACAAATTTACTCCAAACATTATGTATAAACCCAAATCTCTTTACACGCAGGCATTTCTCTAATAATGGCAAAGGGATTATCAATCTTTATCTCCAACTAGCACCTCCCACAGATGAATTTCTAGTCTTAATCTACCTCTAAACCTCGAACAGCCGACTTTAAAACCATGCTGCCGTCTTGGCGAGGTCAAGCCACGGGGCAAAGTCTTATCAGCCATACAAATAGAGTGTGTGCTTACTGCACTGCTGAAAGCTGGTGGAGGAGAGGTGATCCGAGCACTGCTGTGTCTAGAAAATGGGTTAATTTGACAGTTGTGGGGGACTGATGCAGCGCTTGTATAACAGTTTATGAAGTTAGTCAAAACCTATCCTGCAACTTTCGATGGATGGATGGATAGATAGATGATTTTATAACCCCGCATGAACTTCCCCAAAACCTCTCAGAGTCTCTGCAGACTCAGGCCATGGTGGTTGTTTTAGTTTACTAAGAGGCACTGGATGCCTAATCCAATATCCATTATTATGCTTAAAGCTGGGAGTTTTCCAAGCAGCTACTGTATGTGGTCTCTGTCCTCCCACACACTGCTTGCTGAGTCTGACACAAACCAAACATAAGGGGACTTTTAGAGATCTAAGAGTAGGAGCAGCAACACAGAGCTCACCATCCTCCTACCTCAAACAAAAAAAACACAGTTTTAGACAAAGAACAAGGCAATAAATGATCACATTTATAATGGATAAAAATAAAGAGTAATAGAGCTCTAAAAGTATATTAATTTAGGCTGATTTTTCACATCTATCTATTATTTCCAAGACACTAACATAGTGATGTGTGGGTGGTGAACAAGCTGGTTCAAAGAGCCGGCTCTGGTATGTGAGCTGCTGAGTGATAGTAGAAAAAGAAGCAGCATTTTGAAACCATAAAGGCAGAATGCAGAATTTTGCAAAGCCAAGCTGTCGTATCGAGCAGGGTCAACTAACAACCTTCACATACACATGAGAACTGTGTATCCAACAGTCAATAACTGTCCTTTTCAAAAAAATGTCCATGCTTTTTATAGTTTTTATAGGTGATTATATCATATTAGATATATATACTATCTGCTTTGTGTAGCAGAGTAGTTTTACAAACAAATTCTAGTTCAATGGGTGATTTCAGAGAGTTACAAGGGTCTGTAAATGCAATGAAAACAATTGGCCACAGCAGTTTATTGATATTAGAAAGTGTATTTTTTTACTTTAGAATGCTTTGGTACAAAGGATGTGTGGAATATACACATGATATATGTGTACACATACAAATCACAAGTCAAATCATGAAAGATATAAGCGGTAACACGAAAAGCCGCTTGGGAGTCGAAAGATCCGACTCTTTTTGGTGAGTCAAATGATCTGACTCCCTAAAAAGAGCCGAACTTCCCATCACTAACACTAACGGTAGCTACTACTGCTGTGTCAATATATCTTAATAGGCAATTATAGAGGGGGGGGGGTTACGTAACACAGACGAAAAATAAACTGCTCTCTCTGCTTCTCCTTAATATTCAGAAATAGCTGATATTAAACTAATACAAATTAAAATAAAATAATACTAACAAAGTTCATTTGTACCCATAAAAAAAAAACGTTGGAATGATCCAACTCAATCCGCGCCCCCCCCTATCGGTGAGGACGAAATGGTTTCGCGCAGACGTTGAGTGGCGGTAAAGTGACGCACGCGGCGCGTTTTAAGTTAAAACTTCGGTAAAAATGTCACAGAAACGACCAAAAACGAACAAAAACGAACAAAAACGACCAGAAACTGAGAAAAGAGGGACAAAGTCTCATCAGGAGATCAGGTGAGGTTGGTAAACTGCTGTAAAATGACGGTGTGTCGGCTAACTGACAGGTTAAACAGGTTAAACAGGTTAACGGTTAACGGTCGGCTAATCATCATCATGGCGGACTTCGAAAATCGTTGAATGTTGAAATAAATCAGTTTAATGTTGAAGTAGAGCCACTGTAACTGCTTTAGAGAGCATACATGTATATGTTTATCATATTTTTTAGGCTTTATCGTGTTTTATATGTATAATATTGATCACTAATGAGGCCTGCACCACTATCAGTAAAACCACAGGTGTAACTGATTAGCTGTGTGTGTGTGTGTAGTAAAACCACAGGTGTAACTGATTAGCTGTGTGTGTGTGTGTGCGCGCGTGTGTGTATGTGTGTTTAATTAGTGTTTGACAGTGCATATGAAATAAAATCACAGGTGAACTCAGGTGATACTAATTAAGGCCCCATTCCATTTATTGCAGCAAAGACTTTCATGCATCCTAGGTGCGGTCAATAATAACAATAAGGCAAGGCAAGGCAAGTTTATTTGTATAGCACAATTCGTACACAAGGCAATTCATAGTGCTTTACAGAGGGCAAGGAAAAAAAACATTTGACATTAAGGGACAAGCAAATGAAATAGAATTAAAAAATACAAAGGAAAATTTAATTAAAAAACATCAGAAATGTCCTTTAAAAATCATTTAAACGCAAACTTTGAAACCATTTACAAACAATAAACGAATCACTGGATTATGCTTAAAAAATTCTTCAAAAGTTCTTTAAAGAGCTCAGCCACTACAGCCTGTGAAGTAATAGACAACGTTTTTCACCTGGCATTTAATAAGTGCTACGCGTTGGGGGCTGATTTCAGCTCCTGTTGGTCAGTTTGTTCAGTTGTCAATAATAATAATATAATATAATAATAATAATAATAATAATAATTTTTTTTTTTTATTTGCTTTCTGTCACCCAAGGACACCTTACATAAATAAACATAGACAGCAAATAACGAAACAAACAAAAAGAACCATAAGTATCAAATTACAAGAATAAACATTAAAATGTTTGGAAGTTTCTCTCCTGAGGTTACACGAGGTCAGTGTGGGCCTTGAGGTCCTCAGCAGTATTAGTTGTTGGCTTTGGTTGGAACAGTAGGTGCCAGTCTATCTCAACACTGTGGTGGCCAGCAGTGATGGTGGGTCCATGTTTGATCGACCTGCACCGACCACGTTTTAAACGACCCGCAGCAAATAATGTGAAATATTGTACCCAACCCGCTTCCTGACCCGCATTTTAAAAAGTAGTCTATACTTTCTCTACCTCCTGTAGAGCTCGTGGCATCTTCATGCCAGTTACTCAGCCAATAAAGTCTGTGTTATTAATAAATTACAAAACTTTACTCTGCGTCTTTATTTCAACAACGACGACCGACCGCGACCCGAATATCATTAAATATTGTTTGGTGACCGCGGGCCCCGCTCATTTGGATCAACCGTGCATCTCTGTGGCCGGGTCAAGAGACCTGTTGCTGCCTTCATAGACATAATAGTAGCTGGTTTGACGTCCAATCTGCGTAAACGACATCTGTTCTCCAGACTAATATGCTGACAATAACACCTCCTGGGTAAAGACATTCTCTTTGACTAATTCTGGCGTGTAGTATTTGTGGTGTTATCTTGGGGTTTAAAGTCGATCCACCAGGATGAGTTGGGCAGAATGTGAGACCGACTCAGGCACTTCTGATGAACTTTGAGAGTGTCTCTAATTATCCTTGATTCAAGCGTCAATAATATACAGCATAACGATCAGAGGCTCCGACCTCACCATTGACCTTTGACTTCAGCATTCTCCACAACAAAAAAACAGGTTAAATAGGACAAAGTTAGTTAGTTGTTGCTTAGGAGTTCCTACGAGTGAAGTATTAACGTAGCCGCACATTCTCTAACTGCGGAAAGGAGCTTCATGCTTCCTTTATATTTCTCCTTTAGCAGAGGATGGAGCGTTTTGTAGTCCATATTCTGGACACTGATCACGTCAATAACATTCGCCGTCGCATCATGACACGGTCTAGTGCAGACGTGGCCAAACTTCTTTTTTAAAGAGGGCCAGATTTGACAATGTGACTATTATGAGTAATGCAAAGTGTATAAAACGTATTCACTCTTGCTCTTGACAACATCATTCAGAAGTCATATGTTGTGTCAATCTCACGATATAAACCAAGCAGGTACGTCCTTTTTAAAGGTTCAAATGCTTCGTTACGGCAACCAAAAAGACAATTCACATCACATCACTGGTCTAGTGTAAGAGCATCGTCTCTAACCCTTAAAAAAGATCTGTTTATGAGACATGAAGAGGTGAAAGCAATGTTTACATTAAAAGATGTTTGTGTCATTTTTAAGCTGCAGGACTGTGATGTGCGTCCTCTTCATGGTCCAGGCTGAAGCAGAGTTTCCTACCACCTGATGACGTCACAAGGTGAGCAAGCAAAGCCTGTTATCACCCTGTTGTTTGTTGTTGTTGTTGTTGGCTTTGAAAAGTATGTAGTGCTTCGTCTGTGTATGGTTTCTGACTTGCCACTGCAGGACGAGCAGGTTTGAGTCATGATGTTAACAAGGAGTGTTTATCTTCTTCTGTTGTGTAAAATGTGTCACCTTGGGTCAAATCTCTGTCTCAGTGAAAGCTCCGTCATACAGCACGAGGCGCTGTGTCCTGGGAGCTCATTAGAGGGAAACCTCTGCATGTTTGAAGAATGTAGGTCTACATGTGGCGCTTGTGTTTCCTTGTACAGTAAACTGACCTTAAATCAGCTGTGCTTGATGTTCAGGATATTTAATCTTCCACATTAAGTATCTCTTTTAAAACAGAGCTGTACCTGACGTCGTGCACGATCAGGCTGTTATGTTAAATGTTTCATGTTTGGTCGTCTTAACCCAGATGTGCGGGCTTAAACATGCAGGTGACCTGTTTACAGTACGACGTGTCAGAGAGGCTGCAGACAAACTTTAATCTGAAGTCTGACCAAATGTTCTCACAGAGGCAGAAAGGACACACACACACACACACACACACACACACACACTGGTGGCCACACAAAGGGAGGACCACAGTGTCACATGTCTTTCTGTGTCAGCGAAAACTTCAGCTCTGTCAAGATATCACACGTCTCCCGACTGACCTCAGTGACAGCTCTGCAACTCTGACTCCACTCGTGTGTGTGTGTGTGTGTGTGTGTGTGTGTGTGTTGTGTGTGTGGCGCTTGCGTGCTGACAATGCGATGTTAACTCGGCTCACATCTCTGGGACGCTTTGTTCAGGAGGGGTTAGTCTGTGGTGACAGATGTCATATAAGCTGGAGGAGAGCGAGAGTCGCCTTCGAGCTTTCGTCTCTGTTTGTGTTCGAGTGACACATTCAGCACCAGAATCTGGAGCTCTTTGGGTCGGCGGTTGTCAGATTTAGGGGGCTCTGTTTTGAAGATATAAAAACTACAATATGCTTCATCTTAAAATGAGTATCAGAACTACACCACTAGATGTGGTGCGACTGTCTGTGTCTCGTCCTGTTAATGTTATAAAACATAATCCGTTAAAAGATAAACTCTGAGCCACGGTGATGTTGTCACATGAATCCAGGCGTGAGGGGAACTCAGACTTATTTTAGGACCGACTGTTTGTTTTGAATTAGCACTCTTTATTATCAGGGACGTCCTGTTTCAGCTCTTTGTTCTGGCACACGACTGGAAACAAGTTTTCAATTGATCACGACAAAATGTGACTTTTCTTTTGAACAGACGGTACCAACATCACGCTGGGCTGGGCTGCAGCTTTCTCTCAAAGTTTCGTGGCCGTCACAACAGAGTTTATCTCCAGCATGTTGAAGTGAAGAAATACTCAAAATAATCATAGTTTCTGTTCAGAGGAGGTCAGTGTTTAGCAGGTTAGATGAGATGGTGAGGGCACAGCAGGGTGGTGACGAGGCTCGAGTTCCTGACTGTTGTTTATCCTTTTAGTGCTTTTTCCAAATTGAACACAATCCACCTCCAAGCTCATTAATGAGTTATTACCATGTTCAATCCGTGTGTTCAGTCTGTGGAAGCACTCTTTAAAAGCAGAGAGCGTAACGTTCACCGTCTGTGTTTATCTCTGCGGGACGGCCCGTCTCCTCTCCTTATAAAGACATGATGTCGGCAGAGTGAGGACGTCTCGTCTGAAGCAGAGCTCTGAGCTGAGGAAGTCCTCTGCAGGCCGTCATATATGCTGAACTGCAGCCCCGTGTGAAGCTGTAACTGCTCGCTGGAGGAGCAGATGACCGCAGTCAAAAAGTGAGCCACGTGAAGCGTTTCAGCATCTTTGTGCCAGAGAAACAGCTAAAAATCAGATGTATGAATGAGTGAATGTTGGTCCTGTGAACCTGCTCAACATACGGGGACATTCAGGGGGCTGATTGCCAGGTTATATGAGCATGAATGGACTGAGCCCAAAGAAATGGACAATAAATAGACTTTTATGAGTTATAGGTCTCATTGTCGTCGTGCTACAGCAGACCTTTATGACGGCTGCTGCCCGTCTTTCTAAAGAAGCCAATGAGCCAGAAAATTTGTCCGAGAGCGAAGAGGCCACTGCGATACTCTTTGTATGATTTGTGTTGTGTGTTTGGGGTGGATGGTTTCGGTTCGCGCCCTGAGGGCGAAACCAAAGTTGCGAAATGTTTCTTCCTCCATCTCCTCTCTCTCTTTCGTCTCCTCTCTTTCCCTCCGGCAGGAGTTATTTCTCAGCCAACTGCAGCTGTCTGCTCTCAACGCAACACACACAAACTCTCTCACACGCTGAAACTTTACCAGATGAATAAACCATGTCACTGCTAGAAATAATAACAGGAACTGGAGGAGCAGGGAAATGTCTAATGACCAAACTGACGTGCAGCGTGGAGTTAGACGCACGAGAGGACGCCGACTGATCATACGACACATAGAAACGTTAAAATGTAAATGTTTGAGGCAAAATTGATCAGGACGATATATTTTTCATTACATGTTGTAGCTCCCGGCTTTACCTGGAAGCGCGCACTGTTCCCGGAATAAAACGACATTTCGTTCACAAAATATGTATCTGTAATTAATATTGAGTCATTTTAATGCAGAAAACATGAATAGCTGACTTGACTTTGAGGTTACGTTGGTGATAAAACAGATTTTTGTCTTCGTGTGTGACCCTGAAATTTAATTGGACTCGCTGAGCACTAATTATCTGGACTGTGCAGAGCAGAGATCTACAAACCTCTCTGTGAAGTGATGTTTGAATATTTGGATGCCTGGAAATGAAAATCAGTGAAAATCAGTCCCAACAAAATGAAGCGTGTCCTGGGGAGCTGTGAAGCTGCACGACGATCAGCACGGCTCCTGTTTCCTCCACTTAACACTGAAGACCAGTGATGTTTGCTTTGAGAAGGATGGGCTTACAGCATCGTGTGTTTTGTGGTGTGTGTGTAATGACGAGAGTGTAACCTCATTCACTTTTTGGGATGAGCACCTCGTCTCAGCAGTTTGCCCTCAGTGATACTCGAGGAAGGAGCCGATCAAAACTTTGTTCTCACGCAGTCGGGGCAGGTTAAACAGGTTTATAAGAGATCTGATGTTTTGTACCTCGAGCGTTTCTTCTGATTCACCAGAATGTAATGAAGTCAACTTCAGAGAGCCGTCTGAGCCACAGCGAGTTAAAAACAGAAAGTCTTGGCCCGAGCCGATGAGAGCAGACGAGAGAGAGAGAGGGTTTAGTCAAAGCGGTGAATAGATTTTCAGGAAGTAGTTTGTTCTTCTCCGCTCTGCCAACGTCATCGTCTCTGGCTCGAACATTTTCCACTGCCTTGGCCAACTCCTTCTCAACACACACTGAACACACAGCGACGTGTTCAGCTGGACACAGATAAACCAGATCCTGAAGTTTTTAAACAAGCAAAAGAGTTCTGGTGAACAGCCTCTGCCCTCGGTTTATGTTCTGCTACACAAAAAAAGGACACACAGAGGTACAGGGTCGGGTGGGGAGGGG
>NC_040029.1:9406645-9430211 GCF_000972845.2 Larimichthys crocea | reverse complement strand
AACCATAAAAGTATCAAATTACAAGAATACAACATTTAAACTGTTCTGGAAGTTTCTATCCTGAGGTTACACGAGGTCACGTGTGAGCCTTGAGGTCCTCGGCAGTATTACTCAACTCAACTTTATTTATAAAGCCCTTTAAAAACAGCCGCAGCTGACACAAAGTGCTGTACATAAAATAGAACATGAAATATAAGACATATAAAACAAAGAACAATAAAAAAACAAAATAAAACATTTTAAAATAAAAAACAGAGTCTCATGCTGGGTTAAAAGCCAAGGAATAAAAATGGGTCTTAAGATGTTTTTTAAAAATGGACAGTGAAGGGGCTTGTTATTACCCCGAAAACACACTGCATGCGCGAACACGGAGTATTTTATTTTGAAAATCAACCAGGGTTTTATTTTGTATTTTGTAGCTGATTTCCTTCCCCGCACGGTCTGCTCTGTGCTGTATTTATGCGCCGTGCTCCGACGTGAAAAATGGAAGCTCTGCGTATGTGTTGCGGAGGGCTGCCGGACGCCGCAGTCGTTCCGGAGCCGTGACGCAGCGGGGACAGAGACTGTGTGAGCTGACACATTGACTAACATTGAAACGGATCGGCACCATCGCCGTGGCGGAGCCGTTCAGCACGCAGTGTATTTTAGCCTTTAGTTGTTTGGCTTTGGTTGGGAACAGTAGGTGCCAGTCTATCTCAACACTGTGTTGGCCACTGTCGAAGAGACCTGTTGCTGCCTTCATAGACATAACAGATAGCTTCTAATCTGCGTAAACAGACATCTGTGTCTCCAGACTAGAACATGCTGACAATAACACCTCCATGGGTAAAGACATTCTCTTTGACTAATTCTGGGCGTGTAGTATTTGTGGTGTTATCTTGGAGGTTTAAAGTCGATCCACCAGGATGAGTTGGGCAGAATGTGAGACTGCCTCAGGCACTTCTGATGAACTTTGAGAGTGTCTCTAATTCTCCTTGGACAAGCGTCAATAAATAATACAGCATAAGACATTAGAGGCTCCTGAACACTTTCTGAACTCCTGACCTCACCATTGACCTTTGACTTCAGCAATTTCTCCACAACAAAAAATAGGTTAAAATGGGACAAAGTTAGTTAGTTGCTTAGGAAGGTTCCTAACTGAGTGAAAGTATTAACGTAGCCGCCACCATTCTCTAACTGTTAAGGAAAGGAGCTTCAATGCTTCCTTTATATTCTCCTTTAGCAGAGGATGGAGCGTTTTAAAGTCCATATTCTGGACACCGATTACGTCAATAACATTTGCCGTCGCATCATAACACAGTCTAGTGCAGACGTGGCCAAACGTCTTTTTTTAAAGAGGGCCAGAGTTGACAATGTGACTTATGAGTAATGCAAAGTCTATAAAACGTATCACTCTTGCTCTTTGACAACATCATTCAGAAAGTCATATGTTGTGTCTAATCTACAGATGTATAACACCAGCAGGTACGTCCTTTTTAAAGGTTCAAATGCTTCGTTACGGCAACCAAAAAAGACAATTCACATCACATCACTGGTCTAGTGTAAGAGCAGTCGTCTTCTAACGCCTTAAAAAAGATCTGTTATGAGACATGAAGAGGTGAAAGCAATGTTTACATTAAAAGATGTTTGTGTCATTTTTAAGCTGCAGGACTGTGATGTGCGTCCTCTTCATGGTCCAGGCTGAAGCAGAAGTTTCCTACCACCTGATGACGTCACAAGGTGAGCAAGCAAAGCCTGTGTTATCACCCTGTTGTTGTTGTTGTTGTTGTTGTTGTTGGCTTTGAAAAGTATGTAGTGCTTCGTCTGTGTATGGTTTCTGACTTGCCACTGCAGGACGAGCACAGGTTTGAGTCATGATGTTAACAAGGAGTGTTTATCTTCTTCTGTTGATGTAAAATGTGTCACCTTGGGTCAAATCTCGGTCTCAGTGAAAGCTCCGTCATACAGCACGAGGCGCTGTGTCCTGGGAGCTCATTAGAGGGAAAACCTCTGCATGTTTGAAGAATGTAGGTCTACATGTGGCGCTTGTGTTTCCTTGTACAGTAAACTGACCTTAAATCAGCTGTGCTTGATGTTCAGGATATTTAATCTTCCACATTAAGTATCTGCTTTTAAAACGAGAGCTGTACACTGACGTCGTGCACGATCAGGCTGTTATGTTAAATGTTTCATGTTTGGCTCGTCTTAACCCAGATGTGCCGGGCTTAAACATGCAGGTGACCTGTTTACAGTACGACGTGTCAGAGAGGCTGCAGACAAACTTTAATCTGAAGTCTGACCAAATGTTCTCACAGAGGCAGAAAGGACACACACACACACACACACTGGTGGCCACACAATGGGACGGACACACAGTGTGTCACATGTCTTTCTGTGTCAGCGAACACTTCAGCTCTGTCAAGATATCACACGTCTCCCGACTGACCTCAGTGACAGCTCTGCAACTCTGATCTCCACTCTGTGTGTGTGTGTGTGTGTGTGTGTGTGTGTGTGTGTGTGTGGCGCTTGCGTGCTGACAATGCGATATTAACTCGGCTCACATCTCTGAGGACTGCTTTGTTCAGAGAGGGTTAGTCTGTCGTGACAGATGTCATATAAGCTGGAGAGAGCGAGAGTCGCCTTCGAGCATTTCGTCTCTGTTTGTGTTCGAGTGACACATTCAGCACCAGAATCTGGAGCTCTTTGGGTCGGCGGTGTCAGATTTAGGGGGCTCTGTTTGAAGAATATAAAACATAACTATGCTTCATCTTAAAATGAGTAATCAGTAACTACACCACTAGATGTGGTGCGACCTGTCTGGTCTCGTCCGTAATGTTATAAACATAATCCTGTAAAGATAAACTCTGAGCCACGGTGATGTTGTCACATGAATCCAGGCGTGAGGAGGAACTCAGACTTATTTTAGGACCGACTGTTTGTTTTGAATTAGCACTCTTTATTTATCAGGGACGTCCTGTTTCAGCTCTTTGTTCTGGCACACGACTGGAAACAAGTTTTCAATCTGATCACGGAACAAAATGTGACTTTTCTTTTGAACAGACGGTACCGACAATCCTGGAACAGACGGCTCCGTCCTCGGCTGGGCTGCAGCTTTCTCTCAAAGTTTCGTGGCCGTCACAACAGAGTTTATCTCCAGCATGTAAGAAGTGAAGAAATACTCAAAATAATCATAGTTTCTGTTCAGAGAGAGGTCAGTGTTTAGTCAGGTGAGATGAGATGGTTGAGGGCACAGCAGGGTGGATGAACGAGGCTCGAGTTCCTGACTGTTGTTTCATCCTTTTAGTGCTTTTCTCCAAATTGAACACAATCCACCTCCAAAGCTCATTAATGAGTTAATTACCATGTTCAATCTCGTGTGTTCAGTCTGTGCAGAAGCACTCTTTAAGAAGCAGAGAGCGTAACGTTCACCGTCTGTGTTTATCTCTGCGGACGGCCCGTCTCCTCTCCTTATAAAGACATGATGTCAGCGAGTGAGACGTCTCGTCTGAAGCAGAGCCCTGAGCTGAGGGAAGTCCTCTGCAGGCCGTCATCATATGCTGAACCTGCAGCCCCGTGTGAAGCTGTAAACCGCTCGCTGGAGGAACAGATGACCGCAGTCATAAAGTGAAGCCACGTGAAGCGTTTCAGCATCTTTGTGCCAGAGAAACAGCTAAAAATCAGATGTATGAATGAGTGAATGCTTGGTCCTGTGAACCTGCTCAACATACGGGGACATTCAGGGGCTCGATTGCGAGGTTATATGAAGCATGAATGGACATGAGCCCAAAGAAAATAGGACAATAAATAGACTTTTATGAGTTTATAGGTCTCATTGTCGTCGTGGCTACAGGCAGACCTTTATGACGGCTGCTGCCCGTCTTTTCTAAAAGGAGCCAATGAGCCAGAAAATTTGTCCGAGAGCGAAGGAGCCACTGCGATACTCTTTGTATGACTTTGTGTTTGTGTGTTTGGGAGTGGATGGTTTCGGTTCAGCGTCCTGAGGGCGAAACCAAAGTTGCAGAAATGTTTCTCCTCCATCTCTCTCTCTCTCTTTCGGTCTCCTCTCTTTCCCTCCGGCAGGAGTTATTTCTCAGCCAACTGCAGCTGTCTGCTCTCAACGCAACACACACAAACTCTCTCACACGCTGAAACTTTACAGATGAATAAACCATGTCACTGCTAGAAATAATAACAGGAACTGGAGGAGCAGGAGAAATGTCTAATGACCAAACTGACGGCTGCAGCGTGGAGTTAGACGCACCGAGAGGACGCCGGCTGATCATACAGACACATAGAAACGTTAAAATGTAAATGTTTGAGGCAGAAATTGATCAGGACGATATTTATTCATTACATGTTGTAGCTCCCGTCTTTACCTGGAAGCTGCCGCACTGTTCCCAGACTAAACGACATTTCGTTCACAAAATATGTATCTGTAATTAATATTGAGTCATTTTAATGCAGAAAACATGAATAGCTGACTTGACTTTGAGGTTACGTTGGTGATAAAACAGATTTTTGTCTCTTCATGTGTGACCCTGAAATTTAATTGGACTCGCTGAGCACTAATTATTCTGAGACTGTGCAGAGCAGAGATCTACAAACCTCTCTGTGAAGATGATGTTTGAATATTTGGATGCCTGGAAATGAAAATCAGTGAAAATCAGTCCCAACAAAATGAAGCGTGTCCTGGAGGAGCTGTGAAGCTGCACGACGATCAGCACGGCTCCCTGTTTCATCACTGAACACTGAAGACACAGTGATGTTTGCTTTGAGAAGGATGGGCGATTACAGCATCTGTGTGTTGTTGTGGTGTGTGTGTAATGTGACAGCAGAGTGTAACCTCTTTCACTTTTTGGGATGAAGCACCTCGTCTCAGCAGTTTGACCCTCAGTGATACTCGAGGAAAGGAATGCAACTCAAACTTTGTTCTCACGCAGATCGGTGCAGGTTAAACAGGTTTATAAAGAGATCTGATGTTGTTTGTACCTCGAGCGTCTTCTTCTGATTCACCAGAATGTAATGAAGTCAGACTTCAGAGAGCCGTCTGAGCCACAGCGAGTTAAAAACAGAAAGTCTTGGCCCGAGCCGATGAGAGCAGACAGAGAGAGAGAGAGTTTAGTCAAAGCGGTGAATAGATTTTCAGGAAGTAGTTTGTTCTTCTCCGCTCTGCCAACGTCATCGTCTCTGGCTCGAACATTTTCCACTGCCTTGGCCAACTCCTTCTCCAACACACAGCGACGTGTTCAGCTGGACACAGATAAACCAGATCCTGAAGTTTTTAAACAAGCAAAAGAGTTCTGGTGAACAGCCTCTGCCCTCGGTTTATGTTCTGCTACACAAACACACACAGACACACAGTTACAAGTGTTTGTGTGTGTGTGTGAGGAAGCCGAGCATGCAGCCACCGGTGATGCTGGTGGCACCAAAACAATGTGATCATTATTGGACTGGACACAAAGCCAGGAGCAGAAGAAGAGCAGGCGGACATAGAAATACAAGTCACAGAAACATCTCCAACAACATACCAACACGATGAGCAGCTTCATGCTGACGTCACATCTTTGTAGGAATATTCATCTGTATTTTATCTGTAACATAAACTTCCATATTTAAGTTAATCCAGAGTGTGGACCGATCCTCCTCAGCCTCCAAGCAGACTTTAGTGTGCTTTGTTTGTGGTTATAGATGTTATTTTGATCATTTCAAAAGCTTTTAATACATCGCTGGTCATCTTCTCATCGATGGTACCCATGGTTTCACAGGGCATGGATTTGGCCCGGAGAGGTTTGAAGGTCCCTCCAGTTCACGTCGGCGTTCCTATAACAAGTCATGCAGTGTAATATTAAAAGTCCATGACATCATCCAGTCTCTACCTGTTAGTCATGACTCATGACGTGTTGTTGATTTGCAGTTTAATTAAACTAATAATGTTTTATTGGTGAGCGTTAAAGTGATTTATAAACTCTGACTGAAACAACTTTCAGGACGTGTTTGTCTGTGTGCTGTAGCTCCGTCTTGTGGTTCCACCTTCACACCTCCTGACCTGATCTACGCGCTGTATTTCTGTGACGGTGATCGGGTTCACCAGCAGCAGGAAACAGTTTGTCTCTCCGCTCTTGTCTGTGGTCTTTGTACTTCGGGGTTCCCCTCGGTAATTACTATGCCCAGTGGCCCCCCGACAACGACAACGGCCCACTGTGGCAGGAAACTAACTTTTCAGTGGCACGCAGAGACAAAGACGGGCCTGTTCGATGAACCGCTCACTTCCCGACGAGTGTTTTCATCCGAGTTTACTCAGTCAGATCTGGAAGAAGAGCAGCAAGACGACGGCTTCTATGTTGTGATGTCCTGTGGCAACATTAAATATATCCTGAAAGAAAACATGAGCACAGGCGTCTACCTCTCTAACACTGATTGTACCACGTTGTTGTGTCTTTCCAGAAAACTCTCAGAGCGTTCCCTGGAAGAACAAACCCGGTTATCATCAGCCGACGCAGGGAAATACGATTTAAGGAGCCTTTCTAAATGTGGCCGAGGGGGGCACTGATCCACTGTGCTAGTAAGTGATAACACATCAGAGCTCCAAAGTAACAAATATCTGTTTATTGATTTGTGTTAAACTCTGATATTGTTTCATTTCTTGAAATCTGAAAGAAAAGGTAAAGAAATGTAGAAAAAGCTTCTTGATTTCGATGAACGTTGCTACATTTTTAGGACTTCCTGTCAGCTCTCCGCTCACATCTTCAACCTTTCACTTTGTTGTCAGTATCCTGTTTGTCCGAGCGGGGTTAAGGTTTTGGAAAACCCTTCTCGTTCCTGGTAGTAGGCCGGCAAACTCGGTTAGAGGCCACCGGGGGATGAGTAAATGAGATTTAGCGGCCATTTGAGCCCGGGTGAGCCCAGATGAAATAAGATTTGAGTGTCATTTCTCGATATCAAGCCCAGGGCCAAAGCAGATAAAAGAGATCACGAGGAACAGGAAACATAAATTCACTGAGAAGATGATGGAGGGCAGAGAGTGCAGAGGTGGAGAAGGATGATCTGCCAGGCTGTCGCTCAAAGATCACAGGATAAGTGGAGACGTAGCTGTTACAGAAAGATGAAATCCTGCCACATTTCTCATTCACCTGTTGTTAAATACACAACACAGTATTTCACACATCACACACCAACTGATGAACCGTCTCATTCCAAGAAATACGTCACGGAGATTTCAAACGTCTTCACAGACCAGTCTGTGCTGCCATCAGCTGCTTCACCATCACAACTCAACTTTTCAACACGTCCTGCTCCTTAAAATGAATCTTATGAACCGTCTAACACCTGCAGATATTCAAGAGCAGCAAAATTTACAGTTGAGAAGCTGGAAACTTTCTCTTTTTTTTTGCCATTATTGCTTGAAATGACTAAAACGATAAGTAGATCTAATAGTAGTAGAACTAATTGATTAATTGATTGGATTCTAGTCCAACTCATGGACAGAGAGAGAAAACAGAAAATCTAACTCTGTTTGTGATTAAAAAACAGTTTCACTGACAAAGATCACGCCGTGTTTAAGTCGAGACAGGTTTGTTGCATGTTATGGATAAAGGTGAAGTGAGATGATGAACTGCAGGAGGGATGATGGGTGGAGGGATGATGGATGGATGGATGATGGATGGATGGATGATGGATGGATGGATGAGAGGAGAAATCTGGGTTGTTGATTAATGGACGAGTTTGGGAGGTGGCAGCAGGGAGACAGGAGATGAGACTCCTCGTCTCTTTGTATGTCTTTATATTCAAGCCCTTGTTGATCCTGTTGTTTAAATAAAAGAGGAGAGAAAAGGTAGAGAAATGGGAGGGAGGTGAGAGCTACTGAACTACATCTCCCAGAATCCTTTGACATCTGTCTAGAGTTCCCTCAGTTTCCCAGAGTCTCGTTAATCTCAGATTTACATGATGCAGACGAGCTTCCTCTGAGGACTGATGCGTGTTTCTTTTGTTTGTGGTCGTCGCGAGCTCGGCCGGCTCTCCTGCTCTCTGTCATAAACGCTCACACGCTCTCATCTGTCAGCTGCTGCAGCAACATTAAACATGCGTACGTGTGTGCATTAAGATGGATGTGTGTTTATGAATAGAACGAATTACAGCGGTAGATTTATAGGCCAGGCAGCCTTTGGCAAAACAAGCACCGAGGGACCACACACACCCCGACCGTGACCATTTCTCCTGGGTACTCTGAGATGTGTGTGAGATGGCTGCGGGGAGGAGCGGAGACGTGATCACACCTTGGGACTGACACACAAAAAGAGTAATTATTCTTGGTGTAATTATGAAATATAGCTGCACAGCCTGAGGAGAGGAAGGAGGATGAAAGAGGAGTGAGATGGAGGGAAGAAACGAGAGGAGGCAAAGGTGTAGGTGAGGATGAAAGCCAGGTAAATCCTCACCTGAGGGCGTGCGTTACGTTTACTGAAGCTCCAGCACACGGAGGAGGCGAGAGAGCGTCGGTGTCACTTCAGATGTGTCCGCGAAGAAGCAATTAAGAAAATCATCTTTGTGCTCAGACTCCATGAGCGCTTCATTTAAAATCTGAGAGCAGAGACGAGACTTTATTTCACTTTAATTATGAAATATAGCCTCATTAATTGTTGCACGGCTTCAGGAGAGCAAACGAAGGAGAGGAAGATGTTTGAGAGTCTGAGAGGAGCAGGTGTGAGTAATGTGTTCGGGGGCAGATTCACACCTCGAGGCTCAAAGGAGACATTATTTATGTTGCAATGATGAAATAAAGCGTCTGCCATCTTCAGTGTGCAGACAGGTTCGAGCTCCATCAACGGAGGCAGCGTCGCTGCAGATGACTTCAGAAGAAGAGGTCGTAAACTCTGAGTGTTTATCTCACACGCAACGTGAAATATACTGTGCAGATATCTACCATTAGGCGACGCATGCATTAGTTAGTATCTGCCAGCTGTGGGTGAGCGTGCAGTCCCTGCAGTAACTACTCCAATCCCCTCAAGTAGCTTTAAAGATTCACAGGATGTATTCTAATATTCACAACTGTTTTCATTAGTGAAAATGAGACTTTTATATCTGCAGATGCTCCACCGTGTTGAAGCACTGACTGCAGATGGAGCCTTTCGCATGTTTGCAGGACGGCGAGGCGAGGCGGTTGCAATCAATCAACCACACTGCTTGATGTGACTAAATCCTACACAGCGGTTCTCACCTCGACAACACAGAATACTCTAGTTTGAATCAGATGTGAAGACACCGGAGAGATGTTTGCAAAACCTCATTTATAAATGCCTTCTTCCACCTCGTCTGTTTATTTTTTGTTTGCTGCTGCTGTCGTTGTTGTTTTTATTATTTCTTAAAGCAGATACAAGGATTTTTTTCTTTTGCATCGATTGTGGCGATCTCTGTGACCTGATGCCAAACGTTGAGAATAACTTCAGCCGGTCATGAAGTGATTGATCGAGCGATTGATCTCAAAAAACTAAATGTACTGTCTCACGTTGGTCAGAAAATCATCAAATATTCACACATGATGTTCGATTTATCTAAATAGTTGTTGGTCATATTACATAACACGCGTGCACATCCAGGCTTTACCTTCACTGCCTGTAACCAGAACCTCGTAGTGCGACTGCCGTACGTGACAAAAATAGGTCATTTGGAAGTGGAGCAGAAGAGGAGGAGCACACGAGGAGAGTTTGTAATGAGGAGCTGCTGCTGCTGCTCCCCTGTGACTTATACAATGGATGGATCTGATCTTTAAGCGCGCGTGTTTCCGTCACCTCCAAGACAAAAATCATCGTCTTCTCCCCTGGAAAGAGTCGTCAGACTGTCAGAGGTGGCAAAAGCATATGTGAGAGAGAGAGTGAGAGGGAGGGGGGCTTAGTGTTTAGTCTGTTTGGTAATTATCATATCCACCATCTGTTCCAGAGCATATGAGAAGTAGGAGATGGAGCAGGGCTGCCAGGAGGAGACGGAGGCACAACGGAGAGACATCCAGAGGGGGAAGGGAGGGGTGTGTGTTTATGTATGAGCATGGCCGCTCGCATGCATGTGCCACTGCATATATTTCTGTGTGTGTGCAGCATGCTGGGTGGGTGTGGTGGGTACAGCTCGCGCTATTTATAGCAGCCGCCTCACCTAGCTCTTAGCAATGTGTTTACGAGGAACCGCAAGGCATCATGGGAGTCCCAGCAGACCGAGCGAGCCCTGCCTCACAGCGTTATGTCACCGCTCACCCCACATCTCTCTCTCTCTCCCTCTCCCGCTGTCTTCCTCCATTCCTCCAGCTTCCAAACAAACAGCCATCCAATAGTTAAAGCCTCTCCGCCGTCAGCGCCACGACAACTCGACAGCTTCCTGCCAGATCCGAGAATCACGCCACCGTTTTGAAAAAGCAGACTGTCAGAGGACTCGCTGGAGAAAACGATCTGTCATTCAGACACGAGCTTGTTACCGCGGTGTGAAAACAGTGAATGTTTTCTGGATTGATTCATTCCACAGAGCAGCTTCATTTCATTCGCTCAGAGGCCTGCAGGAATGAACTGAGTGTATGTTCTGTGTGTGCACACCATGAGCTCTGCAAACCACAGACTACAGATGTTTAGAAATCACAAAGTGAAGGAGCAACAGCAGCAAAACCACGACCTCCTGTGTTACCTGCAACAACATCACTGGCTCAGTGTTTCCTGTCATTTTAAACAAAGCATGCACTCATATTTACCAAAGTAACAGAGAGAATAAACGTGCAGCAGCTGCCCGAGAACATGTAAATAAACAAACAGAGGTGCTGGCATGCTGCACGATGACTGTCCAAGAGAAGGATCGGCCACTTAAATCATCTGAAAGATGACGAGGAAGAAGCTTAAAGATGCGGATCCCAGAGAAGACTCTGCTCTTCATCGGAGCCAGAAAGCACTCTGTGATTAACAGCTAGCAGCTCGTACCTGCACTTGTCAATTAAAGTCAAAGTATTTGAATTTAAATTTCCTGTAATGCTCATCAGGATTCATAGAGAAGATGTTTGGGGCAAACTATTTTGATTAGACATCCTGGCGATTAGTTACAGGAAACCAACATCCAAGAAGTCTTTGAACTCTAAAGCAAAAGTTTCATCTCGTCTCAGTGAGACCAAACCGATAAATATCTGCTGTTCGGAAATCCAAGAACCCGAGGGAGCGACTGGGAGGAGTCAAGTTTTGTGGAGGATCAGCGGCGGAGCCTTCAAATCGCACTGGGAGCATTTTAAAGATGCTCGGGTTCATCCCCAAACCTGACGGTGAAGCACTTTAACTTACATTTAAACATTTATGCAGCATTTTTGTAAAGCACCTTAAAATAACCGGCCCGGAGACAAACATCACATGGACCGATGAGTTTTGGATTACAAATGTAGGTACACATGCTGCTGGAGGCCTGAGCCCGAACACGTGACAAATAAAACATATTTAGAAGCATCCAAATGATATTATTTAAATCAGAAGAAACATCCTGCCCTTGTCCTTTTGCTTCATCCATTAGCTAAATAACTAAATTACCGTATATCGTTTGAAGTGGACTTGAAAAATCAGATTGTATTCACTTCTTTCAAAAGGTTTGTTGACGCAGTTACCGACACTGATTGAGAGCGCCGGCTATTTTTATCCGGCGAGCAGCAGTTTGATGTGACACTCTGAATGGAGTGAATACACTGATTGCTGCCGCTTTGAAGCTGCTTCAAACAGCCTGAAGAGTGGACACAATGCTTGAAAGGTATGATAAAGCCTCCGCCGCCTCCACCGCCGCTGCAGCTGCTGCTGCTGCTCTCGTGGATTTTCAAGAAAAGGACAGAGTGGACGTGCTGACAGATGCACAGCCGGATGAATGTCTCTAAATGAAATGTGCATGAACGTGAAACGCTGCTGACGCTGTGGAAAAGTGAAGGAAGGAAGACGCAGACGAAGTGTCTCTGATCCAATCATAGTGATCAAACAGGTGTTCTCATGCAAAACGTTTTGTTGTCTAATGAGTGAATTTAAAGTAGTCGGACTTGAGTGTGGGCGGGTGTCAGTTTGTATTACAGAGGACAGGAACAGCCGTGGGCACAACAGGAGTGAGCTTTATTTATAGGACCGCTAAGGTCAATATTAAATGTTTAACATCTCATAAATGATGAAAATGATCTCACATCATCAGTTACATGAAACAAAGCAGTGTTTTCATTTCACGTCACTACTTTACAAATGAAGTTTCTTGATACAAAACATTTGAGCTGCTGAACTATGACGTATGTTATTAAAACGAGCTCCTCCTTGACTGTGACGATTTGTATAACAGTCACACAGCGTGGTATTTCTGCTTTTCTTTCTTAAAACGTGAACGCTGTCATGCCAGCACAAAGCCGAAGTTAAAAATAACTTTCATTATATTTTAATGACTTGATTATATTGGGATCCGTTAATCTAATCTCTTCTTTTTCTTGAGGGGTTTAATTTAACTGCTGCAGATCCAAACTGACTTCCACAAACTCTGCAGGAAATATTGTTGCCAGAGATGCAGATACGCAGCCCTGAAACTCCTTCATATTATTATTAAACGTTTATCGAACGTTCTGGAAATTATTCTGTGTGAAATCAGTTTTGTACCAAGTTGGCTGATCATCATCTTCGCCACATTCATGCTGTCTAACGTCCTGCCAGGCACACAGCAGCAAAATCAGACTGAAGCTGCTTCACTGCGCCAAAGCAGAGCCCAGTGGTAACCAGACACACTCACTCATATTGGCAGAGGAGTCCTCTTGAAGCTGCAGATGCATCTTTATTCTTTTTCTCCTCTGAACCACATTCATGAATAATAAATAACAACGGATGGAGCGATGGATAGATGAAATGAATGTGAGTGGATGAAAGCGAGCGATCAGAGGCAGAGTCCCATTAAGAGCGTCAGTGACACTATGGAAAACTCGACCACGGGGAAAAGGAGGAGAGGAGCGGCGATTAGGGCGAAGAGATCGAGGTGGTAGAAGAAGAAGAAGTGAGGCGTGAAAACAAGAGCAAGACGAGCAATATGTGCTGAGGAGGGGGAAAGCAAGAGAGAGATAGAAATGGGGGATGGGGGCGGACAGGAAGATGGAGAGGTACTAGAGCAGAGATGGGGCAGAGGGGGGAGGTGAAGCCGACCAATCAATGGAGGATGAACTCCGCTTTGGTGCAAGAAAGTCAGAAATCACTCCGAGTCTGAGGAGACAGATCTCGCTTCTGTAATTGGCCTGAAATTGAGAAAGAACAGCTACTTAAAAATTTAAACCCCCGAAGCCTCCAACCATGCCTCTCCATCTCTTTCTGCCTCCATCAGCCCCTCGTCTAATATAAAACAGACGGAGGAAGCAGAAACATTAAGTGCCGTACAGCTTCTTTAGCTCTCACTCTAATGCTCGTTAATGGGATCTCACTGTTTTCCCTCCTCTTCATTACGGACTGAGAGATTGGAGAGGTGAAGCAGCTATCAGCATCAGTGAATAGAGATAAAAAGCCTGATGGACTTTAAGGAGCGTAAGAATGAAGAAGGTGGTAATGACGAATCATCTCAGGAGGCATGAAACAGAAATGTGTGAAAATGAAGAGTAGTGAAGTCATTTGTCACTAAATGAATAATTAGACGTGCGTTTAGATCCTTTAATGTTTAGATCCATTAAGATTTCACTCTGTTTATTCGTATCGTCATACAGCACGCTGTGTCTCCGTGTCTCACTCCGCTTCAAACAAACAACACAACACACACACAAACACACACACATGCATGGAAACACACCTATACGCCACACGCAGGCTTTGGAGAAGCATGAAAGAGTTTCAGTTTGATTAAGTTAATTAATTCCCTCGTGATGTGGCGCTGAGGCGGACACAAACTTGTAACAAACCCAGAAAACACACACACACACACACACACACTCATCCTTTCATCTTTTTTTTTTCTCAGGCCAGAAATGTGAATTCAGCAGCCCGATCGTGTGAATCGCCCCGAGAGCTCGTCTTCATCTTCTTCCTCCTCTGTCGTTACAATAAATTACCATGAACACACACACCGCCCACACACACACACACACACACAGAGACACACACACACACACCCGTGCAAATTCAATTCAGGATGTTCAGTCGTTGTTCGGCTCGGTTCGTTGTGCTGCTGCAACGCTGACGAGCGGTGAAACTTCTTGTTATTATTCCAGAGAGATCACAGAGAGAAGCTGCTTTATAACGGATGCCTGGAAATGAAAATCAGTGAAAATCAGTCCCAACAAAAGAGCGTGTCCTGGAGGAGCTGTGAAGCTGCCCGACGATCAGCACGGCTCCCTGTTTATCACTGCAACACTGAAGACACAGTGATGTTTGCTTTGAGAAGGATGGGCGATTACAGCATCTGTGTTGTTGTGGTGTGTGTGTAATGTGCAGCAGAGTGTAAACCTCATTCACTTTTGGGATGAAGCACCTCGTCTCAGCAGTTTTGACCCTCAGTGATACTCGAGGAAAGGAATGCAGATCAAACTTTGTTCTCACGCAGATCGGTGCAGGTTAAACAGGTTTTAAAGAAGATTGATGTTGTTTGTACCTCGAGCGTCTTCTTCTGATTCACCAGAATGTAATGAAGTCAGACTTCGAGAGAGCCCGTCTGAGCCACCGCGAGTTAAAAACAGAAAGTCTTGCCCGCGCCGATGAGAGCAGACAGAGAGGAGAGAGTTTAGTCAAAGCGGTGAATTATTTTCAGGAAGTAGTTTGTTCTTCTCCGCTCTGCCAACTCATCGTCTCTGGCTCGAACATTTTCCACTGCCTTGGCCAACTCCTTCTCCACACACACAGCGACGTGTTCAGCTGGACACAGATAAACCAGCCTGAAGTTTTTTAAACAAGCAAAAGGTTCTGGTGAACAGCCTCTGCCCTCGGTTTATGTTCTGCTACACAAACACACACAGACACACAGTTACGTGTGTGTGTGTGTGTGTGTGTGTGTGTGTGTGTGTGTGTGTGTGTGTGTGTGTGTGTGTGTGTGTGTGTGTGTGAGGAAGCCGAGCATGCAGCCACCGGTGATGCTGTGGCACCAAAACAATGTGATCATTATTGGACTGGCACCAAAGCCAGGCAGAGAAGAGCAGGCGGACATAGAAATACAAGTCACAGAAACATCTCCAACAACATACCAACACGATGAGCAGCTTCATGCTGACGTCACGTCTTTGTAGGATATTCGTCTGTATTTTATCTGTAACATAAACTTCCATATTTTAGTTAATCCAGAGTGTGGGACCGATCCTCCTCAGCCCAAGCAGACTTTAGTGTGCTTTGTTTGTGGTTTAGATGTTATTTTGATCATTTCAAAAGCTTTTAATACATCGCTGGTCATCTTCTCATCCGATGGTACCATGGTTTCACGGGCGTGGATTTGGCCCGGAGAGGTTTGAAAGGTCCTCCAGTCCACGTCGGCGTTTCTATAACAAGTCGTGGCAATGTAATATTAAAAGTCCATGACATCATCCATCTCTACTGTTAGTCCATGACTCATGACGTTTGATTTGCAGTTTAATTAAACTAATAATGTTTTATTGGTGAGCGTTAAGTGATTTATAAACTCTGACTGAAACAACTTTCAGGACGTGTTTGTCTGTGTGGCTGTAGCTCCGTCTTGTGTTCACCTTCACACTCCTGACCTGAATCTACGCGCTGTTTTCTGTGACGGTGATCGGGTTCACCGCAGCCGGAAACGTTTGTCTCTCCGCTCTTGTCTGTGGTCTTGTACTTCGGGGTTCCCCTCGGTATACATTGCCCAGTGGTCCCCCCGACACGACAACGGCCCACTGTGGCAGGAAACTAACTTTTCAGTGGCACGCAGAGACAAAGACGGGCCCTGTTCGATGCACGCTCACTTCCCGACGAGTGTTTTCATCCGAGTTTAATCAGTCAGACTGGAAGAAGAGCAGCAAGACGACGGCTTCTATGTTGTGTGTCCTGTGGCAACATTAATATATCCTGAAGAAAACAGAGCACCGGCGTCTACCTCTCTAACACTGATTGTACCACGTTGTTGTGTCTTTCCAGAAAACTCTCCGAGTGTTCCCTGGAAGAACAAAACCCGGTTATCATCAGCCGCGCAGGGAAATACGATTTAAGGAGCCTTTCTAAATGTGGCCGAGGGGGCACTGATCCACTGTGCTAGTAAGTGATAACACATCAGAGCTCCAAAGTAACAAATATCTGTTGATTGGGTGAACCTGATATTTGTTATTTCTGAAATCGAAAGAAAAGGTAAGAAAATGTCGAAAAAGCTTCTTGATTTCGAGTGAACGTTGCTACATTTAGGACTTCCTGTCGCGCTCTCCGATCACTCTTCAACCTTTCACTTTGTTGTCAGTATCCTGTTTGTCCGAGCGTGTTAAGGTTTTGGAAAACCCTTCTCGTTCCTGGTAGTAGGCCGGCAAACTCGGTTTAGAGGCCAACGGGGGGATGAGTAAATGAGATTTGCGGCCATTTGAGGCCCGGGTGAGCCCAGATGAAATAAGATTTGAGTGTCATTTCTCGATATCAAACGCCAGGGCCAAAGCAGATAAAAAGAGATCACGAGGAACAGGAAACATAAATTCACTGAGAAGATGATGGAGGGCAGAGAGTGCAGAGTGAGAAGGATGACTGCCAGGCTGTCGCTCAAGATCACAGGATAAGTGGAGACGTAGCTGTTACAGAAAGATGAAATCCTGCCACATTTCTCATTCACCTGTTGTTAAATACACAACACAGTATTTCACACATCACACACCAACTGATGAACCGTCTCATTCCAAGAAAATACGTCACGGAGATTTCAAACGTCTTCACAGACCAGTCTGTGCTGCCATCAGCTGCTTCACCATCACAACTCAACTTTTCAACACGTCCTGCTCCTTAAAAATGATCTTATGAACGTCTAACACCTGTAGATATTCAAGAGCAGCAACATTTACAGTTGAGAGAAGCTGGAAACTTTCTTTTTTTTTTTTTTTGCCATTATTGCTTGAAATCTAAACGATAAGTAGATCTAATAGTAGTAGAACTAATTGATTAATTGATTGGATTCTAGTCCAACTCCATGGACAGAGAGAGAAAACAGAAAAATCTAACTCTGTTTGTGATTAAAAAACAGTTTCACTGACAAAGATCACGCCGTGTTTAAGTCGAGACAGGTTTGTTGCATGTTATGGATAAAGGTGAAGTGAGATGATGAACTGTAGGAGGGATGATGGATGGATGGATGATGGATGGAGGGATGAGAGGAGAAATCTGGGTTGGTGATTGATGGAGGAGTTTGGGAGGTGGTCAGCAGGAGACGGGAGATGGACTCCTCGTCTTTGTATGTCTTTATATTCAAGCCCTTGTTGATCCTGTTGTTTAAATAAAGAGGAAGAAAAGGTAGAGAAATGGGGGAGGTGAGAGCTTACTGAACTACATCTCCCAGAATCCTTTGACTCTGTCTAGAGTTCCCTCAGTTTCCCGAGTCTCGTTAATCTCAGATTTACATGATGCAGACGAGCTTCCTCTGAGGACTGATGCGTGTTTCTTTTGTTTGTGGTCGTCGCGAGCTCGGCCGGCTCTCCTGCTCTCTGTCATAAACGCTCACCCGCTCTCATCTGTCAGCTGCCTGCAGCAACATTAAACATGCGTACGTGTGCGCATTAAGTGGGATGTGTGTTTATGAATAGAACGAATTACAGCGGGTAGATTTATGGCCAGGCAGCCTTTGGCAAACAAGCACCGAGGACACCACAACCCACCCCGACCGTGACCATTTCTCCTGGGTACTCTGAGATGTGTGTGAGATGGCTGGGGGAGGGCGGAGACGTGATCACACCTTGGGACTGACACACAAAAGAGTAATTTATCTGTGTGTAATTATGAATATAGCGCACCGCCTGGCAGAGAGGAAGAGGAGTGAGAGGAGGAACAAGAGGACAGGTGTAGGTGAGGATGAAAGCCAGGTAAATCCTCACCTGAGGGCGTGCGTTACGTTTACTGAAGCTCCAGCACACCGGAGGAGGCGAGAGAGCGTCGGTGTCACTTCGATGTGTCCGCGAAGAAGCAATTAAGAAAATCATCTTTGTGCTCAGACTCCATGAGCGCTTCATTTAAAATCTGGAGCGAGAACGAGACTTTATTTCACTTTAATTATGAATATAGCCTCATTAATTGTTGCACGGTTCAGGAGAGCAAACGAAGGAGAGGAAGATGTTTGAGAGTCTGAGAGGAGCAGGTGTGAGTAATCTGTTCGGGGGGCAGATTCACACCTCGAGGCTCAAAGGAGACATTATTTATGTTGCAATGATGAAATAAAGCGTCTGCCATCTTCAGTGTGCAGACAGGTTCGACTCCATCAACGGAGGCAGCGTCGCTGCAGATGACTTCAGAAGAAGAGGTCGTAAACTCTGAGTGTTTATCTCACACGCAACGTGAAATATACTGTGCAGATATCTCCCATTAGCGACGATGCATTAGTTAGTATCTGCCAGCTGTGGGTGAGCGTGCAGTCACTGCAGTAACTACTCCAATCTCCTCAAGTAGCTTTAAAGATTCACAGGATATATTCTAATATTCACAACTGTTTTCATTTGTGAAAATGAGACTTTTATATCTGCAGATGCTCCATACTCCGTGTTGGAGTCAGCTGGAGCCTTTCGCATGTTTGCAGGACGGCGAGCGCAGGCGGTTGCATCATCAACCACACTGCTTGATGTGACTAAATCCTACACAGCGGTTCTCACCTCGACAAACACAGAATACTCTAGTTTGAATCAGATGTGAAGACACCGGAGAGATGTTTGCAAAACCTCATATAAATGCCTTCTTCCACCTCGTCTGTTTATTTTTTGTTTGCTGCTGCTGTCTTGTTGTTTTTTTATTTCTTAAAGCAGATACAAGGATTTTTTTCTTTTGCATCGATTGTGGCGATCTCTGTGACCTGATGCCCAAACGTTGAGATAACTTCAGCCGGTCATGAAGTGATTGATCGAGCGATTGATCTCAAAAAACTAATGTACTGTCTCACGTTGGTCAGAAATCATCAATATTCACACATGTGTTCGATTTATCTAAATAGTTGTTGGTCATATTACATAACACGCGTGCACATCCAGGCTTTACCTTCACTGCTGTAACCCGAACCTCGTAGTGCGACTGCCGTACGTGACAAAAATAGGTCATTGGAAGTGGGCAGAAGGGAGGAGCACACGAGGAGAGTTTGTAATGAGGAGCTGCTGCTGCTGCTCCCTGTGACTTATACAAGGATGGATCTGATCTTAAGCGCGCGTGTTTCCGTCACCTCCAAGACAAAAATCATCGTCTTCTCCCCTGGAAAGAGTCGTCAGACTGTCAGAGGTGGCAAAAGCATATGTGAGAGAGAGAGTATGAGGGAGGGGGGCTTGTGTTTAGTCTGTTTGGTAATTATCATATCCACCATCTGTTCCAGAGCATATGAGAAGTAGGAGATGGAGCAGGGCTGCCAGGAGGAGACGGAGGCCAAACGGAGGAGAATCCAGAGGGGGAAGGGAGGGGTGTGTGTTTATGTATGAGCATGGCCGTCGCATGCATGTGCCACTGCATATATTTCTGTGTGTGTGCAGCATGCTGGGTGGGTGTGGTGGGTACAGCTCGCGATTTATAGCAGCCGCCTCACCTAGCTCTTAGCAATGTGTTTACGAGGAACCGCAAGGCATCATGGGAGTCCAGCAGACCGAGCGAGCCCTGCCTCACAGAGTTATGTTCACCACTCACCCCACATCTCTCTCTCTCCCTCTCCCGCTGTCTTCCTCCATTCCTCCAGCTTCCAAACAAACAGCCATCCAATAGTTAAAGGCCTCTCGCCGTCAGCGCCACGACAACTCGACAGCTTCCTGCCAGATCCGAGAATCACGCCACCGTTTTGAAAAAGCGACTGTCAGAGGACTCGCTGGAGAAACGATCTGTCATTCAGACACGAGCTTGTTCCGCGGTGTGAAAACAGTGAATGTTTTCTGGATTGATTACATCCACAGAGCAGCTTCATTTCATTCGCTCAGAGGCCTGCAGGAATGAACTGAGTGTATGTTCTGTGTGTGCACACCATGAGCTCTGCAAACCACAGACTACAGATGTTTTGAAATCACAAAGTGAAGGAGCAACAGCAGCAAAACCACGACCTCCTGTGTTACCTGCAACAACATCACTGGCTCAGTGTTTCCTGTCATTTTAAACAAAGCATGCACTCATATTTACCAAGTAACAGAGAGAATAAACGTGCAGCAGCTGCCCGAGACATGTAAATAACAAACAGAGGTGCTGGCCTGCTGCATGATGACTGTCCAAGAGAAGATCGGCCACTTAAATCATCTGAAGTGACGAGGAAGAAGCTTAAAGATCGGATCCCAGAGAAGACTCTGCTCTTCATCGGAGTCAGAAAGCACTCTGTGATTAACCTAGCAGCTCGTACCTGCACTTGTCAATTAAGTCAAAGTATTGAATTTAAATTTCCTGTAATGCTCATCAGGATTCAAGAGAAGATGTTTGGGGCAAACTATTTTGATTAGACTCCTGGCGATTAGTTACAGGAAACCAACATCCAAGAAGTCTTTGAACTCTAAAGCAAAAGTTTCATCTCGTCTCCGTGAGCCAAACCGATAAATATTGCTGTTCGGAAATCCAGAACCCGAGGGAGCGACTGGGAGGAGTCAAGTTTTGTGGGATCAGCGGCGGAGCCTTCAAATCGCACTGGGAGCATTTAAAGATGCTCGGGTTCATCCCCAAACCTGACGGTGAAGCACTTTAACTTACATTTAAACATTTATGCAGCCTTTTTGTAAAGCACCTTAAAATAACCGGCCCGGAGACACATCACATGGACCGATGAGTTTTGGATTACAAATGTAGGTACACATGCTGCTGGAGGCCTGAGCCCTGAACACGTGACAAATAAAACTATTTAGAAGCATCCAAATGATATTATTTAAATCAGAAGAAACATCCTGCCCTTGTCCTTTTGCTTCATCCATTAGCTAAATAACTAAATTACCGTTAGCGTTTGAAGTGGACTTGAAAATCAGATTGTATTCACTTCTTTCAAAAGGTTTGTTGACGCAGTTACCGACACTGATTGAGAGCGCCGGCTATTTTTATCCGGCGGCAGCAGTTTGATGTGACACTCTGAATGGAGTGAATACACTGATTGCTGCCGCTTTGAAGCTGCTTCAAACAGCCTGAGAGTGGACACAATGCTTGAAAGGTATGATAAAGCCTCCGCCGCCTCCACCGCCGCTGCGCTGCTCTGCTGCTCTCGTGGATTTTCAAGAAAAGGACAGAGTGGACGTGCTGACAGATGCACAGCCGGATGAATGTCTCTAAATGAATGTCATGAACGTGAACGCTGCTGACGCTGTGGAAAAGCGAAGGAAGTGTCTCTGATCCAATCATAGTGATCAAACAGGTGTCCTCATGCAAAACGTTTTGTTGTCTAATGAGTGAATTTAAAGTAGTCGGACTTGAGTGTGGCGCGGTGTCAGTTTGTATTACAGAGGACAGGAACAGCCGTGGGCACAACAGGAGTGAGCTTTATTTATAGGCCCGCTAAGGTCATATTAAATGTTTAACATCATAAATGATGAAAAGGCTCTCACTCATCAGTTACATGATACAAGCAGTTTTTTCATTTCACGTCACTACTTTACAAATGGAGATTCTTGATACTATGCGATTGTTATTAAAACGAGCTCCTTCTTGACTGTGACGATTTGTATAACAGTCACACAGCGAGGTATTTCTGCTTTTCTTTCTTAAAATGTGTACGCTGTCGTGCCAGCACAAAGCCGAAGTTAAAAATAACTTTCATTATATTTTAATGACTTGTTATTTGGGATCCGTTAATCTAATCTCTTCTTTTTCTTGAGGGGTTTATTTAACTGCTGCAGATCCAAACTGACTTCCACAAACTCTGCAGGAAATATTGTTGCCAGAGATGCAGTACGCAGCCCTGAAAACTCCTTCATATTTTATTAAACGGTTATCGAACGTTCTGGAAATTATTCTGTGTGAAATCAGTTTTGTACCAAGTTGGCTGCATCCTCTCTCGCCAATTCATGCTGTCTAACGTCCTGCCAGGCACCAGCAGCAATCAGACTGAGCTGCTTCACTGCGCCAAAGCAGAGCCCAGTGGTAACCAGACACACTCACTCATATTGGCAGAGGAGTCCTCTTGAAGCTGCAGATGCATCTTTATTCTTTTTCTCCTCTGAACCACATTCATGAATATAAATAACAACGGATGGAGCGATGGATAGATGAATGAATGTGAGTGGATGAAAGCGAGGGATCAGAGGCAGAGTCCCATTAAGAGCGTCAGTGACACTATGGAAAACTCGCCACGGGGAAAAGGAGGAGAGGGCGGCGATTAGGCGAAGAGATCGAGGTGGTAGAAGAAGAAGAAGTAGGCGTGAAAACAAGAGCAAGACGAGCAATATGTGCTGAGGAGGGGGCAAAGCAAGGAGAGATAGAAATGGGGGATGGGGGCGGACAGGAAGATGGAGAGGTACTTAGCAGAGATGGGGAAGAGGGGGGGGTGATGAGCCGACCCAATCAATGGAGTGGATGAA
This sequence comes from Larimichthys crocea, assembly GCF_000972845.2. Classification (NCBI taxonomy): domain Eukaryota; kingdom Metazoa; phylum Chordata; class Actinopteri; family Sciaenidae; genus Larimichthys; species Larimichthys crocea. The sequence continues at coordinate 9,407,617 of NC_040029.1, read as the reverse complement.
GTGTTGGTGCAGAAAGTCAGAAAACTCCGAGTCTGAGGAGACAGATCTCGCTTCTGTAATTGGCCTGAAATTGAGAAGAACAGCTACTTAAAAATTTAAACCCCGAAGCCTCCAACCATGCCTCTCCATCTCTTTCTGCCTCCATCCGCCCCTCGTCTAATATAAAAACAGACGGAGGAAGCAGAAAATTAAGTGCCGTACAGCTTCTTTAGCTCTCACTCTAATGCTCGTTAATGGGATCTCACTGTTTTCCCTCCTCTTCATTACGGACTGAGAGATTGGAGAGGTGAAGCAGCTATCAGCATCGTCAGTGAATAGAGATAAAAAGCCTGATGGACTTTAGGGAACGTAAGAATGAAGAAGGTGGTAATGACGAATCATCTCAGGAGGCATGAAACAGAAATGTGTGAAAATGAAGAGTAGTGAAGTCATTTGTCACTAAATGAATAATTAGACGTGCGTTTAGATCCTTTAATGTTTAGATCCATTAAGATTTCACTCTGTTTTTCGTTCGTCATACGCACGCTGTGTCTCCGTGTCTCACTCCGCTTCAAAACAACAACACAACACACACACAAAACACACACACATGCATGGAAACACACCTATACGCCACACGCAGGCTTTGGAGAAGCATGAAAGAGTTTCAGTTTGATTAGTTAATTAATTCCCTCGTGATGTGGCGCTGAGGCGGACACAAACTTGTAACAAACCCAGAAAACACACACACACACACACACACACTCATCCTTTCATCTTTTTTTTTTCTCAGGCCAGAAATGTGAATTCAGCAGCCCGATCGTGTGAATCGCCCCGAGAGCTCGTCTTCATCTTCTTCCTCCTCTGTCGTTACAATAAATTACCATGAACACACACACCGCCCACACACACACACACACACACAGAGACACACACACACACACCCGTGCAAATTCAATTCAGGATGTTCAGTCGTTGTTCGGCTCGGTTCGT
>NC_040029.1:9367583-9406635 GCF_000972845.2 Larimichthys crocea | reverse complement strand
CACACTTCTTGTTATTATTCCAGAGAGATCACAGAGGAAGCTGCTTTATAACTGATAATGTGTTTCCGGGTTTTATCACTGATGAGCGACCTTTCAGAAATTATATTTCACAGATCAGTGATGATCACTGTAGTCCTCTTTGTTGAGCTCATTTCTCCAACGCATTCTTAAACTAGGAAGTAAAGTCTTATTTTCAAATGAAACAAACTAAACCTACAACAGTTTGGTTTTGGCACCCATATGGGAGAAGTACAAATAAAATAAAATGTTCTGGACCCTTAATTCTTTATTCTTCATGTTTGGTTACCAAAGCTGGACCCCCGACCAATGTTAGTTTAGACTGTTTCAAAGTCCTTCAGATGTATTCCAACAGGACTTTGATATTAAACCTCTTTATGAATATTTTTCAACGGTTTTTAGATTATTGGACATAGACATTGAAATAAAATCCCTTTCTACTAAAGATCTTGTTTTTAAACAGTCGGAGACGATGCCACAAACGTTTTCAGACGACCTGTTGGAGTAACTTTGTCTGTGTTAGTTCATTTTATGATTTCTTCATTAACTAGAAGTCAGCTAAAGTTAAATAAATACCTTTAGATACATGAACACAAGTATTATTACATAAACATGATAGTAATTATGCATCACTTGACAAAAAAGATAAAGCTGTTAGGTTTGATCTAAATTAGCGATACATGAAATGTATAGAACTTCAAATTGAGTTTTGTTCCAGATTTGTGTGAATCTGAATCTGAAATGTTGACATGTGTCAGGTGCAGCTCTGCAGCAGCTTTCCCTGTACTTTAAACTTCATGTCGTCACTTTGTTTGCACTGCTTGTATCTCGCGCTCTGTTAAGATGATTTTCTTCTTTCTCGTGCCGCTCGGTTGCGTTTTGTCCGTCTTCATTGGCACTCTCCGTCGATTCCTGTCGATATGTGATGACATGCTGAACGTGTTAATGATTTATTGACGGCAGAGAGCGGCTGGAGCGAGCTGTTTCTCTGATGCACATCAGTAATGTGACTGTTCTCCCTTCAACGTGATGATATGAAAGATGAATGTTGGGTCGTGTCGGCCCTCTGCTCTTTCCTCTGCTTCATTCGTGCTCTTGTAAATCTTGTATGTACTTCCTCGTCGCCTGTAGTCCTGCTGCTGAATGAACGGGGAGTAAGTGCTCTCGCTGATCTGCCTGCATGTGGGCTGCATTATAGATGCATGAGAAGTCTAATGGAAAGTGAAGGTTGCAGCTGAGCCACACACATGCACACATCATGCATATTCCTGCAGATATGCTGCTTCCTGAAGCGTTACTGCTGCTACGTATAGTACATGTATAGATGTGTTATTATGTATGGGGACATTTTATAGAGTTGATCAATACCTGTTGATTGATTCTCTGACAGATAAATCTTGTTACCTGCCGCTGTAGCCTCAGGCTCTCATCGATCACGCACGTGCACACCAAACACCACACATACAAAATGTGTGACAGCTGATCGCAGTGTGTTTGCACTCACGCTCTATTAAAAGGCTTTCTCGTTATGTCAGATCTGCCCGCTGATTGGATCCCGTATGCTAATTAGGTGGGCGGAGCTGAAAGATGTCATGTTGTAGAGCTTACACGCTGATTCATTGACATGATCGATGTTACCGGGTGTGACAGCACACGCATGACTCCTTTTCTCTTCTTATCTTCCTCTGTCAGCGTCCTCTTCGCTCTCTTTCCTCTCCCTTATGTCCATAAGGCTGCTGGACTGAGCCTACATCGCCCGCTTGGCCTGGCTCCTGTTCTGGCACGACACCGGCTCAACTCCCTGTTACATTCCAAAAAACCTCCTTTCACTAACAGCAGCTACAGTTGGCAGCAATTTACGTCACTGTTTATCAGGAAACTCTGTAAATCGCAGTGTCAGTGCACACTCTGACCGTTTTATTCTCACTCCAACAACAAACTTTCTGCTGAGTTCTTTAAGCGGAGCTGAGCAAGCAGCACACATAAGTACTGTAAGCTACGGCCATTAATCGCCACACAGGCTTAAAACTACAGCGTCCATCAAAGCATGGGCTGCTGGACGGCAGTGTTAGTTTGGATTGGTGGGTTGGTGGTCTGCATTTGCATAAAAGCCCGTCACTGCTGCTGCAGCGCGTCGTAAACAAGAAACGACAACTCTGCAGTAAGAACTGTTCGTCCATCCGTCGTCTCTCTCTCTGCTGCAGCAGCAGCTCTGTTTCATCTCACCATCTGCCTCTCCTCCACTTGTTCACTCGCTCTCATGCGACCCTGCCTCCACTCCCTCTTCCTCTTCACTGCAGGTATTTGTTGTATGGGTGTGTCTTGCCAGCGTCTGTCTGCAGTGGAGGGAAATTTCCCGGGAGGCGTACAGATGCAGAGACAGACGTGGAGCGGTGCGGCGGCTCTGAGGCGAAGATCCGTTAGGGAAGTTTTTAAATGAGGGATGCTCTCGACCAACAGGTGTAACAGAGACCTAAACACAAGTCTGAGTTTTTAGGATATGTCTCCAGGTCTGGTTTGTAACATTTTATTATTTATTAATTTATTAACAACACAAACTAAATCTTAAATGTTTGACAGGGAGTAGGAGGAAGTCCTCGACCTTCTCTGCTACTTATAAACGAATTCATAGACTTTATCTCTACAAATATAGACCTAGATACACAAGTTTATACATGTGCACACCATCCATGCAATATGTTCATCGCCTGGTTCCTTCCTCTTTATTATCATATATTTTCTAGTGAGTGCTCGCTCTCAATCAAAACACCACAATCTCGGGAATAAGAACTCTTTGCAGCATTTAGACAAAACAAAGTCCTGGAGAATCAGCTGAGTAACTCTGCCTTTAGTGTCATTTAACGTGAGATTGTTTAATGCAATCAACTTGTTTCCTCTCCTCGATAAGAAGTGGTTGTGACATTATGTTATGACCAGGACGACTGCATGAAACTCACATCTCAACACACGAGTGACGCTTCAGTCTTCATCAGCTTTGCTGTAGAAACACCTCAGAACAATGAACAGTTTCATAATTATGTAAGAAAACCTTATCGACCGCACATCGTCCTGAAGTAGAGTTAGAGAGTAAGAAGCTTTGTGCGTTGCATGTTTGTTTCATTCAGTCTGAAGCACAAAGATGTAAAAACCTTGTCGTCTTGCACCGACCGCCGTCTGTCTGACCGCGCTGCACGCTGGATGCAGCAGCAGGTTGTACCTCGTGTTTCCTGCAGTGTTTTATCACGGAGCGCCCGCCCCGCCTGCCACAAAAAGACTCCATTCACTGAAGTCAGAAAGAAATGTGAAATATGTCTGATTTATCAGATTAATTAAACTGCAGGGAGAACGCAGCAGCACCGAGCATGTACTCAGTTTAATAATGAGATGGACGCATCAGATGTGTCGGATTTAGCTGATTGATTGATTAATCACACTGCGATTTTGCAGTAATTAATGGAGAAGTGAAACAAATGGTGACATCAGGCCGATCGACGGCCATCGAGCTGAAGTTTAAAGTGTGTCGTCCACATTTGCTAAGCAGTATCCCAGGCTGCAGTATCTGTGTTTGTGTGTGGTGGGTGGTCTCAGTTGCCCCGCAGAGGAGGAGGAGGAGGAGGAGGAGGAGAGAGCGATGAAGGAGGGGGTGGTTGTTAGAAAAAGAAGAAAAAAGAAAAGTCCATCATCAGCAGGAAACTCCCAGACAATTGATTACTCTGTTGTTCTGCAGTGTGTGTGTGTGTGTGTGGGCCATGGGAAGCCCAGCCCCACAGAGCTGTCCGGCTGTTGGTCGGGGGGAGTTTCCTTCCAAATGTAATCCATTAACCGACTGGCTGACGTGAACGAGAGAGACAGCCGCTCCTGCTGAGCTTTGCTGGCATAACGTGAAGTTATTTACTCTTGCTGGTTTCTCTTCACACTTTGACCCATAATATTTGTTTTATTTCGGAGAACTGTGTCTGAATCCAACAAAGAAAAACCTGCATGAATGTTTGAACTGAGCACTCCAAACTTAGATCTTCCAGCCTCAAACAGCCTCTTTCATTTCTGCAGAGAAACACTAACGAACTCTGCAACATGGCTGCCGGTGTCTTTCCTCCTGGTCTCTCCAGCGTCGTCTCTCCTCTCTTAACAAGCCACAGTGAAAGCAAAGATATTTCCAAAAGATAATGCTGCTTAGCTGCGAGGGATGTCTCCGTCTTTCAGGCCGTTTTTAGCAGGAGCAGATTGATGAAATCATAAATAGAGCCCTGCCTCGCCCTGTCTGGCTTTATGCTGCTAAAAACACAGAGCAGGCAGTGTCGAGGCTCGGAGGAACGCTGTGAATCTCAACCAGCGCCAAGTTCCACAAGAGAGAAACAGACGTTCTCCGCCTAAAACAGAAGAATAAAATAAATAATAAGTCCCTACGTGGATATAATTATTTGCATTATGCGTCACAGCACAAGGAGTTAAATCTAATGTGTCGCAGTCCAGTTAGATTGTTAGCTCACACTGTTGCCGTCGTCCCTGCAGACTTCATGGTTGATGGGTCTTTGACATGTTTCAGGTTTCTGCATCCACATGTATCCTCAAGCTGTCAACTGTCCTGTGAAGACACTTGTACGACACGTAATGGCCGAGCTTTCAACTCTCCCTCGCCTTTTTTTTTTTGCTGCATGGAAAGTGACAGGTCAAGACACAGAGGTACTTTTCAGTCGTGGTGAGCTTTTCTCGTTCTGGTTTGAGGGTGAGAATGGAGCGAGTCCTCGGTGAGTTTACATCTTGTGTTCCCCGTGATATGACGGCACGCACACGGTTTGTCGAGCTCTGATCGTGTTAATCTGCACACGTGAATGTTATTCTTCATTCACGTGTTTGACTTCCACGTCTGTCCCCAATCACAAACGTTGCAAAGCTGAAGCTTGAAACACTTTCGTTGGCGTTGTGATATTTCAGGATCTGATCTGTCACACTTTTTGAGGAAAAACCCTGCGTGTGTCGGCAGACTGGAGCACGCTCTGAAGTCTCGTTATTTTAGTAGCTGCCCTTTCTATAAAGCATAGGTGACATTTATCCGGAGACGTATTGTCAAAGCTTCCTCTCTCTCCTCATTGTGTGAATTCTTTTAGAGTCGTGCCGTTTTACCCTTTTAGTTCTTTAACACGTAATAATGTCACTGAAATGTTGGCGACATTATCAGTCGCACTCTTCATCAGCATCAGTGTCACGCGGCGCTGTTTAGCTCGACGGGTAATAGCGGCTGTTCCGATTTTGTGACACACCTGCATCTCTCTGTCTGCGGTGGTGTAAAGCCTCTGGTGTATCCGGCACAGCAGCTCTCAGCCTCCCAGGCCGTATTGACATTAAAGTTTATTATAATAGACAGAGGAGGTCTGATCCTGCTGCTCTTTAACCCGAGGTACACACACACACACATGAGGTCTGTAGAAGAAGCCTTTACCCTCCCACCCCACGGGGGAAATCAGCCTTGTTTCTTTATGTTTGCACTTCTAAAAGCTCAGCGTACAGACTGGAGGCTCTTAAACCACACACACACTGGGATCTCATCAGATCAGACTTTGATATCGTCAAGGGTTTAGCCGGGTTAACGCCGACAGCAGGGCGCCGTTTTAGATCTGAGACGAGTTGCAAAAAACGGAGCGGCTCCATCCTCGCCTCATGTTGTCGTTCTGTGTGTTTACCTCTGACCTCGTGTCACATGGCGCTGAACAGCTACTCCTCTCTCTCCTTCACATGGAAGTGAACAATAGGACTTCTTTCTCAGATCCTGCAGTCTAATCGTTTATGCAATCTCCCTCAGACCACAGTCGGTTAGACTCCCCTCCATCACCTCTCTCTTTTCACCTTGTCTCTCTCTAAAACTGGACTGACTAGAGAAACGTGAGCGAAATACAAAGTGCTTATGTGTGAGCGATGGAAGAAAAGATCTTTTGTTTTAAATTTTAAGGAGCAGGGCAGGCAGCAGTGATCGCTGGTTTTATCTTCAGCGCCTACTGCCACCGTTCTGGGTGAGCATCTTTCCTGGTAGAAGCAAAGACCGATAATATAAAACGTGGACAAATCATCCGGGACGTCACCCACAGCCTTTGTGAAGCTCAGTGTGGAGCGTGGTGGTGGATCTGAATGAAGCCTGGCTGCTCACGAGCACTTCACAAGCCTCTTATTCAGTTTGCTCATCAAATCTGTTATTAATTAGCACATGAAGAGTAAATGTCCGAAAAGCTCCAAGCGACATGCTGTTAACACGAGAAGAGCAGCGATTCATCAGCTGTTGAGTTAATGATGCATAGGTTGAAAAATTGATGAAATTTCTGTCGGCTGACTCATCATTTATCGATTGTCCGCCCCACTAATTCACTTTCCGTCGACTGCATCAAGCTCTCTCAGTCCCAGTGTGACACCATAAATTTCACGAAGAGCTTCTTTTAGAACTCGTCATTTTTGATTACGATGTGTCCGTTTTGGTGCCGGTGCGCTCCATTCATCATCCACCGGAGTCACTCACCGCCACGCAAATTTCCCCATCCACAAAACGTTGCTGCTGTTTAGTATTTCAGATATTAGAGATGATGTTTTTTCTAATCTGCAGTGGATTTAGGTCACGGCAAGAAAAACACTGTCAAACTGTAAAACATGCAGCAATGAGACGCAGCTCTGTTACGTAAACATGTAAATTTGATGATTTCAGCACATTTAAATGTTGATTTACAATAAAATGAACACAGCAGACATACGGAGGAGTATTATCGAGGGTCATGCACAACATGCGGCAGGAAAAAAACAGAGAAAAGCATGAATCGGTTAAATCGGTTAAATCGTGATCGCTCGATTTAACGATTCATGCTTTTATCATGCTAAAGTTTATGATTTCATCACTTAAAATGTTGATTAAAACAAAATGACCACGCAGATCATACGAGGAGATATTATCAAGGTCAGTGCCAGAACATGCAAGGAAAAACATGACGGTAAATCGGTTAATCGAGCGACCGCTCGATTTAACGATTAACCGATTCATGCTTTTTCTCCGCATGTTAAATAAACTTGATTTCAGTTTGTTGAAACTCAAACATTCTTCTTAAATCCAAAAGACGATCTGCAGATCAAACTACAGCTTGAAAGCTAATTGTGGTGTAATATCATTAGTTTTAGCCTACACAGAGTTTGTGTTCATACTGTATCAGTTGGTGAATTTTTCTATAGTTTCTCCTATTCTCCCTCTCGTTCTGTCTCGTGTTCTCACATATGGCGAAGAAAATAGCCGCATAATTCATTTTGCCGTGGAACAAAATGATGCATTTCAATGACACATTAAATCGGGTTACATTTCACGCCCCGGGGGGACGAATCATTTCACCGCTCCTCACAAAGCAAACTTCAATAAATCACGGAGGAGGGGCGGCGAGAGGAGAGGAAATCTCTCGAGAAGCAGACGGAGAGTAGTCGCAGCAACGGTTGCTGGAGGGTTGCTGGTTCGAATCCAAGCGTCAGAAGCTTCCGAATCGCCTCGTGTGTTCTCGTGCAGCCTATGGCGGCCTCGACAGTCGATTACTAAGCTGTTCACAGCAGAGTCCCTCTGTGTAGGGCTTGCAGGTATCGCCGGCTCGGTGGGACAGAGAGACACTTACCCTGAAAACATTACCTCCGACCAGTCGAGCTTCCACAGCAGCTTAGTGTCTATTGATCAGCTTGATCGTTGAAGCTCAGAATGGTCTCATTTTTGTTGTAATGAAGCGTGGACAAAGATGGAAAGAGCAGACAGCTCTCTTATAATGCACAGTCTGTGCTGCGGTAGCTGTCATGCTTAATTGAATGCTGTAATACATGATTTTTTCTCCTTTCATTGCCCCGTACTCAATATCCTCGGAGTCAAAAGGCATTATCTCAAAAGGCTAATCAGTGCTCGATGGTTTTAGCAGACGCTGCCTCTGCCCGTTTTTCAAACAGCCGTTCGACATAGCTGCTGGGATTGCGTGACAAAAACAAGAAATAGCTTTTTGCATCCGCTCACAGCTGATTGTGAATAACGGAGCAGCTCCTGAGATGGATGGCTGCAGATCACTGAGGGCCCCTGGTGTTTCATGGAGTTAACCTCTCTGCAGAGCCGCAGCAGCACGGGTAACTTGATTACAAGAGCAGTAAGTTATCTGCACATGTAAAACACACAGATGCAAAACACCACTATGATAGATGTGTCGGTTCATAACGGCGTGAAGTGCTCACGATTACCTGGAACAAGCAGTTTATCTTAATCCTCCACCAAACTCGGGGTGATTCACGTCAGGAGGTAGTAACGCAGTAATCGTGTTATTATATGACAAATGGATGTAATATCAGTTAAAGAGGGCTTCGTAACAATGCTGCAGCTGAGCAGGCAGTGAGAGAACAACTAGTCTGTGAGGACACCTGCTGGACGCTACCAGGATGCAACCATGTATGTAGGGTTGCAAAATTCTGGGAACTTTCATGGGAATGAACTGGGATTAACAAATTGAAGCTTGGCCCTTTAACATGAACGTAAATCAGTTGTGGGAAAATATATTGTTAGCGTAATCTCGCACAAAAACAACCAGATTTCATGCAGGAACACTGAATATCTGCTACACACACACAACATAGCACTGCTGCCTGCAGATGGGCTGTTGAGGCCACGCCCCCTTACCTGCACAGGTTTTCTGTACCTGGACCACACACAAGCCGTTGAAGACACACATTTGAAATATTTGTTCAATATAAGTAATTTTTTGATAAACAGATAGATTTTCATTCATTTGTCAAAACAAAATGTTTATAGTATGTGTTGGATAGAAAGATACCGTTTTTTTTTAAGATTTCCATTTTTCCCTGGAAGTTTTCTGAACTGGAATTCCCAAAATTCCCCATCTTACTTCCGATGGACGCTTCCAGAAAGTTTATGGAAAATTTACCAGAAATGGTTCCCACCCTTTGCAACCCTCTACCTTTATTTCTCATTTCTTAAAAAAAAGTTTAGTCAGCACCTAAATCACCCAACAACACAAAATGATTTTGTTCTATCAGGACGATGTCTTTAAACTGCTGTCTGCTTTTTCTTTTTGGTAATAAAAATAAAGATTAACCTCAATAATTCAGAGTAAATGTTAAATTCATCTCAATTTACGTCGTCCTGTAGTTAACAAAAAAGCAAGCTGTGATTTAGGAGTTTAGTGCCATTCTTATGGCAAAAATGTTCATCATCCAATGATACTCCTTCAAAAAAGCAGTTTATACACATAATTAATCATGAAACAGAGTCAATAAAGTACTAGTTTTTATATCAGCAGCTTTCCTGCAGCGCCCTGTCCTTGCCTGTAGGTGCCGCTGTGTCTTTATAAACAAGAAGAGACAGATCAACCGTGTTCACAGAAGGCCTCACTTGCAGAGTAGTTCATTGTTTCTGTTCATATGGTTTTCTTTCATTTCAGGAAATCTGTTTGTGATCAGAACAAATTATCCGTCAGTAATCACCCAAGACCAGAAACAAAAAAGAGAAAAAAGGGAAAAAAACAAAACCGAAGAAAAGAAAAAAAAAAAAAAAAAAAAAAAAAAGAAAAAAAAGAAAAGGGAGAAAGAGGGAGAAAAGATGAAAATAAAAAAAAAAAGAAAAAAAAAAGATAGGAGAACCGAGGAAAGGGATAGGAAAGAGGAAGAAAGAAAAAATAAGAAAGAAAAAAAAAAAAAAAAAAAAAAAAAAAAAAAAAAAAAAAAAAAACCTTGGAGAGGATAAAAAACCCATCTCCGCCTCCACCGTCCTATAATAAACATATTTGAGGATCTTCAGAGTGAGATATCAGTCAACAATTATAAACCACAGAGAAGTGGTAACCGTCAATGAGGCCGAATTAGATCTAGATTCATTTGAGCTCCTATAATATATAATAACATTGTGTGTTATGTCGGTTACCTATTCAAATTTTGAAAATAACCCGACTCACACTAAGAGTAGAAGTGTAGTAATGTCATTTCCACCTTATCTGTCCTGTAAGTTTGGTCGCAGCAGTTTGTGGGTTTATTTGGTGAATGAATGGTGAGTCCTTCCTTCTGAAAGATAGTCAATATACAGGACCACATCTGTCCTCTGGACGCCCTCGTCCCCAGTTTGTGGTTGTAAAGTTTCACGAGGCTGTGATGATCCCGCGGGTCAAGCCGGTCATTTATACAGAGAAGTAGAGTTTGAAAAGATGAAATCTCATACAGGAAATGGCAAACACCGCTGATTCAACAAGGATTTATCAGAGTGTGAACAAAAACTGCGTGAGAGAGAGACTGCAAAGGCGTAGTCTTGAGGTCAGAGGTGCGAGGAAACGTTCTGACTCCCCCAAATTTAGGGGGGCCCAATATGATAGTGCTAATGAAGTGACTCGTGTGTCTGGTGTTTCATTGATTTAACTCTAGCCTGAAACCCCATCGAATACAACAACGACATAATAAGAGGCAGAACTTTTGCAACTAGTTTAGATTTCTGTTATTTACAGCGTCTCGAGGCAAGTGTAAGTCTGCAAAACGCTTGTTTTATTTGACGCAAACCCCAAAGTAAATTCACTTTAACGTGTTTTAAGAACAAAGAAGACAGCAAATCGTCACATTGGAGAAGCCTGGAATTCAACGTTTGGATTGAGAATGGAGAAATGATGAAAGAACAGCTGGCAAATTCAGTTGGATGTCTAACAGAAATGTTTAAATGAAAGTACCTGGGGAGTATAAGACCGAGCGATGCCTCCTGTTCCCCTGAAGGTCTGGTCGAGCTTAAACTGATTGGTGGATTGGGATGAAAAAAAGCGGGCGAACGACACAGGATGAAAACCCGACGCTGTATCCTGCACTCTACGTCCATCATCCGTTCAGCGGCTCCAGATTCACTCATTTCATTTTTCATCATTTTCACCCGGGCCTTCTGCTCCGTCCCCCGAAATGAAGATTTGGCTCTCTCGTTATCCACCTCCCGGCCGCCATGACACCGCCGTACATTCAATTTTTGTCCAATCTTTCTACTTCTAAAATTCGTTTTCATTTTTAATACTACAGAGGCAGCAAAAAAAAGGGGGGAAGGCGTGGAGAGGGTGTGGTGGCGGTGCGCAAACGGGGAACCATTTTATAATTAAACCATTGTTTAATTCCTTGAGACTTCCACCGAACTTCCCCCCCTCATGTTCGGTTTCGTCGTTGTCAGTTCTGCTCTTCTTCACATCTTCTTTCGTTTTTCTTTCACTCTTGCTTTCATATCCCCTCGATTCGAAGCCCCGAGCCTAAATCATTACGATTATTTGGCTCGGAGGGGGCAGCAGAGCGTACTGGGGACGGAAACGTTAAATCCCGATGGATTACGACGTCCAGAATTGTCGGCTTTGAATTTAAAGAAAATGATAAGAAATATGGGAAAACAGAAACTAAAAAACAATCTAAGTAGATTTAGATTCTCAAGGCAGAAACTGTGTGATAATGACCAAGACGGTGGGCGGTGATGTTACTGCATATTCAATCCACTGATATCGGCTCGACGTGTCCCTCTTAAACCCTTCCCCTGTAAAAACGCAGCGGGCTTACCCGGGACCCGCCCACTCAATTAGCCTCCCCATCGGAAAAGCTATCGCGGCATTCTTGTTTGGTCAGGTTTGGTCTATGAACTCTCCCTTACAACTGAGGAGGCAGGAGGAGCTTTCTAAACAGGCCTCCTGCTCTGTGGGCGCGGCATCATCTTCACGTCTATTTTATTTGCTCTGTTTTGTTTCATCACCCGCCTGCATCACTCGTTAACATCTTTTTATATTTGTTGTGTAGCACAAAAATGCAGAATATTGCGAATATAGAAAGAGCGTGGCATCGTCAAACAATCTGAGGCGAATTGCTTTTGTTTAAACGGGGTAGGCTCGGAGCCTCAGGCCGATGTTAAGGCTTTTCACTTTTTTTACTGTCTTATTTAGATGATGTAACTTTATGGAAATTGTCCAAAACCCACATAATCATTGCAGATTTGGACAGTTTTTCTTTGGTTTTTAAACGTCTAAACTTCGCACAGACATAATAAAACCTCACCAAAACAATCACCATAAAGTCGATATTAGAGGAACTTTTTGAAATAAACAAACATTTGGCTTTTGGTCATTCAAAGTCAGTCCAGAGCCCGTTTTGCTCGACAATACCGTATTCGGAACAAAACAAAATAAAACTTTCCAGTTCGCTTTTTCAATCCTCAACAGAAACCTTTACTACACCCGAAGTTAGAAATCAAATAATTCGTCCTCATTCTCTTTTTCCGACTAAGTTGCGCTCGATGTTTTTTTGTTTGTATTTCGGGCATTTTGTAGCGCGTTTTGGCTGTATTAAAGGAACTGTACGGAAACCGGATGGTTTGTTATTTAAAGTTAGTCGCGCAGCAAATAACTCCCTTGTGTGAAACTGTCTGTAGCGTGAGTCGACCTATACTTGCTGTATTTTGTAGGCAGTGTAAGGCAACCGATACTGTTTGACCGTCTAAACTGCAGGATTGTCTCATTCTCTACAGAGCAATATTCTCACACACAACAGTCCCACAGGGATTAAAGGCTGACCATTTCTACGTGCATCCATGGAAGAGTTGGGAGACAACATCGACAGCAATAACGTTTATCAAAGGCCTCTTGATAATTCTCTCGCTGTTGTCGCTTTTCTGTCTGAACTTTTTGCACTTTAGTCTGACTCAGTCGACGGTCAGGAGATAACGTTCAGGTTAGTTTGTTTTGTTGGACCAAATCTAAACAACAAAACCAGTTTGTTTAAAAATAAGAAGTTAGATTTCAAGATTTATAGAAGAAGACGTTGGTGACAGTTTTTAAAAAATAATAATAAAAAACATTTATTCGTAACTCTGGTTTGATTCTGAACAATTTCTGCTTTTGGATTCAGTTTCCCCCCCCCACCGTTAGTACTCTTCAAATAATTAGAGCCGCAGCAGTATAATAACAAATATGTCCTCTCCTCTATGTTGCTGTGTCATCCTCATTCCAGAGGCCTCGACTCTGCCTGACAAAGTCTTTTCTGTTGTCGCTCTGTGCTCGGCCTCAGACGGAGTTTCTAGAAAAGGAAGGGTGCAGTTTAAAGAGCATGACATTGCTAATACACCGCGCCGGCACGGTTTGCAACAGCAGAGCGTGAGAGGCTTTGAATCGAACAAACCCCCGGAGCGTCTTGTATGGAGGGCGAACACAATGGTATATGAAGCCGTGTGTGTTTCTCTTCCGAGTTTTGTTTTGTCAAAGTTTCTGGAACAAAGTGCTGGCGACTTTTAGAACAGGATGTCCTGAACTAACAACAAATTAAAATAAACTTATGCTGGTGTCCAAAACAGAGGCAGCTGTTTTAATTTAATCTGCTGAAAGATAACAAAAAGAAGTAAAGCTCAAGTAAGATCAAGCAAGAGTACATTTTATATTTTTAATGACTTCTCAGGTTTGCAGAAAGTGTCTGACACCATTCGTTGCTAATAAATATTTACTCCTAAAACAGCATATTTTTTAATTAAACCAGCAGCTGAAGAAGAAACATTTAAAAAAAAACTTTACACACAAATACTCAGCAGGACGCGAGGTAGCTCGTTACAATCACTCTCGAAGAGGGTGGGATTCCCGTCCGTAAACCGTTCCGGCGGTGACCGTGAAGAAAAGATGTTTGTGTTCAGAAACACGCATCAGATTCGATGAGCTGTTCTCGTACTGATTTTACCGGGCAAGCCAATGGGAGAGCTTAACCTTTTTAACCCCAATAAAACCTTTTGGTTCCTCTCCGGCCCCATTGTTCATGTCGGAACCTGCTTAGTCGCAAACTGACAGCTGTACCAAAAGTGTCTTTGTCCTTCTGTTGTGCTGTGTGTGTTGTTTTCATTTTCCATGTCCCGTTCGCCGGCCCACCAGGACCTTGCTGCTAACTTGACCACGGGCGTTTCAAAGACACCGCAACAAGCTTTATTGTAGTCTGTTGTGCGTGGACAGACGAGCAGGGAAGGAATGCAGATCTTCTCCTGTGCTGCCTCGCTTCATGCGCTCTTCCAACCCTCTCATCATTTAATATGCGTCTTTTTAACTTCCGCTCTGCTCGTTTTCAGTCCACCGTAAGCAGAGTTCCTCTCTGACAGACTCCGTGCTGCATTTAGTTATTATAGCGGAGGTGGCGCTGCTGAATAGCTCTTTCTAGAGCATATCAGTCTTGATAAATGGAACATCCTTGGCCTTTCCGGGGTCTTTCTAACAAAGAGACGGCACAGGCAGACACTGACGTTACGAGACTCGGAGAACATGCAACTGCTGCACATGTCAAGTTTTTGTCTTCACATACACACACACACACCACAGACACGTGTGGTTTTATCTACAAAACAGCATGGCCACAACATTAGCAGCAGCCACATGCGAGCTGAAACAATGGTGCTAAGGTGGGGGGACCTGAACAGTCAGTCGCCGTTTGGCCGCGGACAAAAATGTATTTTTAATTTAAATCTGGAGCCCGAAGAGCTGACGTCTGAAGACTTCCTGACACCTGAACACCTCATCCCTCACCGCAAGGACACAAACAGACTTAAACATGTATTGCCAGGTGAACCGCTCTTCCAGGTTGAGCTACCGACCAGTTTTACTAAATATTGATTCATTTCTGAACATTTCTGGCTGACCTAAACGGAACGTTGCAGACAGGGAACGGGTTTGGACACGCCGTCCACACCTACAAGGGTTAACGTTTCATCGCTCGGCAACACCTCAACCTTCTGCCTCAGTACTTACTTTAACTTGTAATCCAGTAATTAAATCTTTAATTTTAAATGTCATGGTCAGGTTAAATACGAGCTATTGATGCAACATTTCTCAGAAAAAAGACTCTAAACTTATGTCAATTTTTGTTTCAGGTGTGTAGAGAATCTATAATTTAATTCAGGTAACGATGAGTTATCGCCTCTCGTTCCTGTCACGTCTACGTAAACGTAGATGATGAAGTCAGCAATAAAGACAAAAACTTCCCATGATAACGCTGCTTCACAAAGCAAAAATCAAACTACTTTGGTTTTTGTTTTTTAGTCAGAGACCTCGAGCGGCAGAAATCTTTGTCTGTCTCTCAGTGAATTCAGTTGTGTGATTTGACGACTAAAAGATTACGCAAATTCATCAAATAATTAAAGAAACCGTTGCGACCCAAATCAGAAGTTTAAGTGTGTTTCTAATCCTGCTTCCACGCGATAATCTCTTTGTCAGAATTAATCCGTCTACGTGTGTCTGATCGAATTCTTTCACGTGTGAAGATACATTTTTTAAACCGCTGCCTTTTCTTTCTTTTGATTTGATTTTTTTGTTCGGCCATCATTGTGATATTTTATACTCCCCGTCACATTAAACTCTTCATCACCGTGAAGACTTCTTGATCTTTCTTTGTTTCCGGCATAGACGAGCAGCCCTGAAAACCGGGTTTGGTGGCCGCTCAAGGATCACCAATTCAGTTCTCGTCGTTTGTTTTGCAGTGATCGTTCATTAGAACTAGTTTAGGCGGTCGGAGAAGTTATTCAGACTCTTGCAAACTCGTTTCTGTTCATTATGTTAAATTAACTCCAATTAAAAACCCGTTATGCTGGCCATTAAATAACAAAAAACAGGACCCAAAGCAGCGGTCTTCCGTAGATGATAACCTAAAGAAGAAATACAAAAGGGCCAGGCAAACACAGGCCAAAGAAACAAAAAGAGTGAGGAGATGAGAGACAACGAGCGGTGAAGCATAATTAAAAGGTGGAGTCGAGGGGGATGTCAGGAGAGGTGGGTGATGTGGAATTAAAATGGAACGGCCCGGGGCTTCACTCCATTTTGTCTGGTTAAAGGCAACGTTTGAGATCGGGGGAAGTTAGCCGTGCCTGTTGTGGTGGTGTGGTTTGGTGTGTGTTGTGTGTATGATCTTTCCTCATGTGTGTTCGCTGCTGGACCCCTGGTTATTCTTGAAAGGCCTCTAGTGACAGGAAATTAATGAACTTATGTGAGCGAGACACTTGGCCCCACACTCTCTCAAGGTGTGTGCGATGCAGAGAGTGTATGAGGTGTGTGTGTGTGTGGTGTAGTGCGTCGCCCCCTGTTCTGCGCTGTGTGAGCTGCATTGATCTCCACGCCAGACTCTCCTCTCTATGCTGGTGGAGTTTTACCGTTAGCAGGGCCGTCCGCCGCTGCCTCAGGACGTCTTGACGACACGCGAAGAGACGAGTCAAAGTAAACGCTTGATTCTATCGATCTGAAAACTTTCAGACAGCAGGAATAATTCTTACAATTTCATTCGTGCTTTTGTTATTGGCGAGTCATTTTGCAGCTATTCTCTCTCGCTTTGACAATGCCCACATTTATTTTAATAACTTCACACACTCTATCGAGCAAAGCTCATCAGGGTTAACCATTCAAACGAGCTCTGACCGCAACAAAAGACGCAGGTGTCCTCGAAAAAACATGTTCGATAAAGACTTTCTTGAAGCAAAGAGCAGCTTGAATAAAAATTCTATTGTTGGTTCAAATTAAAAAAGGAAAAGTTAACGATGGCCAGTTTTCTCGTGTGATTCAGTCGACAAACATCAGGCTGTGTGAGGAAACGTAGGGGCGGCTTAACCCTCCTGAACCACCTTTCGGCCGCCGCTGCCGTGTTCACTAATATGTTTGTCTCCGTGACTCCTCTCTCCCCGCCTCCCCTTCCTCGTATGGAAAAAGTGCAAGCCCCTCGTGCCGTTTCGGGCCTCGTATCGCTGCTCATACGCGTCAGGGAGACGGAGACAGACAAAGATGCCGTCCCGTGTTACACACACACACCGGCACGTTCCAGAAGAACATTAGAGTTTGGAAGCACCGCGAACATCTGGCCTAATGTTGCCAAGATTGTTGGGGAAGTTCTCAGGATATAACACTTGAAAAAAAGTCTTGCATGTTCGCGACAACAGGAAGTGCGGTCGGCCGTGTGTGTGTGTTGTGTGTGATTACATTTTGATGCGTGTCGGTCGAGGATGATTGTTGTATTAAACATGCGAGGTAAGGGAAAACTGTTAGTTGAGTGAGTTTAAGATGATTGTGTTTCTTGTGTTTGTGTGTTTGTGTTGGAGCTTTTACCTCCCATAGCCCTCTAAACCCTTTTTTGAGCAGCGCGCTGATTCTTCCCTTGATTACTATAGACTTCACTCGTTTACAGAGCGCATCTCTCCTCTGTTTATCTCTCCGGTTTATTATACCTTCTGCCTGCTCGTTATTCTCTTTCTCTGGAATCGTTTATTTACTCTGCCTCGGTGCTCCTGCGGTTTCCAAACCAGAGGCCAGCACGGAGTTCGTCTTCACAGTGTCTTCACCACACCGCCGCCTGATCGCTGTGTAATCGTCTACACATGCCGACGCTTGACATTTGTCTGCGTGGCCGTAAAGGAAGGCGGAGGCGGCGGCGACCCTCGTCGGCGGAGTGACGTGGTGTTGGGGGGGGCGGGCGGGCCGTGCATATTCGGCATGGTTGTTAAAAAAAGTGTTGTTAAGAGAGGACTGCAGCTTTCCTGACAGGTTGGGGATGGAAGGACAGATGGTGTTTGATTAGCGAACAGGACCGCTGATGGAAGGCGGTATGGAATGGCAGGAACCAGGGAGGAGGAAGGAATGGATATGAGTTCGGAGGGAGGGAGAAGGAAGATCGGAGAGGGAGAGTCTTTGCCTTGAAGCTGGACGAAACACACGATGCCCAAAGTTTGTGATGTATTTCTGAGTAATGGTCGCCGCTTCATGAACACAAAAATGACGGAGAGAATGTCAGCAAGCGATGTCCCCCCCCCCCCCCCCCCCCCCTCTCCCCCTCCCCCCCCCCCCCCTCCCCCGCCCCCTCCGCCGCCCACGGCCCCACGCGAGCGGATGCGACACAGACACCTTCGGGGCAGCTGCTCCAAACAACCATATCTCGTTTTCACCTGGGTGCCCATTCCTTAAAGAACTGATGCAAATAACCTGCAGAGCTGGCCTGATAAAGTCTGTTCCCCAAGCTGCAGACGTCGCTCTGGTTCCGATTCAATCAGTCGTTATTGAATTGATTTGGCGTTGATGTGTCACGTGATTCTAATTGAATTAGCTTCCGGGTCAGAGCGAGGGTCCGGACGGTCGCGCCGAGGTTCAATGCAACGCTAAATCAGACGTTGACGGCGGGAGGGGGATTCATCGTGAGGAGAAAAAAAAGACGGACAAATGAAACTTATTGACTTAAGATTCAAGAGATGCAGGGCTGCAGCTAGGAATCAATATTTTCTAAATTCATCCCGATGGTCGGTCTATAATCTATAAAGCCAGAAATAGAACAGCAGAAAACCGACTGACAAGCTGAAGAAAAGGAATATTTGGCCTCAGGCATGTACTTAAACATTATTCACGTGGACAGTTTTTGCTCAAATCTTTATATGTAATTAATCAAGAACGTTCAACAATAACAGGCTGAACCGAAGTCGCTGCTGCTGCTGTAAGACATGAGGCCTTCTGAAGCTGTTAATCAGTTTACAACCTGCAGAAACACATTAGGTTTCAAACCTTTCTTTTCCAGTCACTGTTGGTGTAAAAACTTTCTTGTTTTTTTTTTTTTTTAGTTGAATCTTTCAGCTTATTTTTCCAATTCAATGTTTCCAAATCACCTTTACAAATTCTCCCACACGCAGACCGAAGCGCTACAGACACACTGATGTTGGTGTTAAACCAAGGCAGGTGAAGTAGCTTTGCTAGTCTCAGCTGTTTTGTGATTATTCTCACCGTCATCAGATCGGTGGCCGGTGTGCCAGCACACACACTCTTAGCAGCGGTTAACAAGATCACGACACTTTAAAGCATTAGAGTTATGTCGCCGAAGAGTACGCAGCTCCGTATACGACTCAATACCTACTCCATACAATAGCACCATAGCCGAGATGCATCACAAGTCATGCAATTCTCTGAGGAAGCGCGCGCGTACGAAGCGAAACCACTAGCAGGCCAACACAAACACCGCCGTTTTATTGTTGCGCTGCCCAGATGTTGCTTTCATGCCAGGATGGTGTGTGGTGTGTGTGTTGTGTGGCTGTGTGTGTGATCCTCTAGAGTATGTGACCCCACCTCCTGTTCAGCTCCTCTTGTTCTATGAAACCGCTCCTGAGCGCTCGGTGAACAGTAAAGTTGCATTCATTGTTCTTCAAAACTGTTTCATTCACTAAACGTTCATACTCTGTGTTACCGCTAAATCTTCACAGCTGTACCTGCTGTATTCTCGAGTGATTTCAGTATCGAGTATCGGCTGTCTGGATTACTGTGCCCACCGAAAATCAGTCCACGCTATATGCAAGTTCACAAATCAAAAACTAGAGGGCCCGACTTAATCTGACTTTATATTATCGGGAGGTCAGGAACGTCTGTATCTTTGATGTGTCGGAAATTTCTTAATAAATCAACATTTTTCAATGATTCTCAGACAACCAAAAAAACACAAAACATTAATGATCTAGATTACACACAGCAAAGCCAAACAACCGCTCCGTCTCAAACCCCGGCATCTCTTGGCTGCCCGAGGCTACTAGCGCCTGTTTTTCGGTTCATGCTCCCCAGAGGATGAAACCCTACCGAAGCAGTGTCACCACTAAGGTCATAATTCATTTTTTCCGTGCAGCCTGTGGGCACCGTCACAGAGATGCAGAGATGTTTTATTTAACGTGTGATTATCATTAGACGTTTCCAATCGCGGAGAAAAATAACCCATGAATCTGCTGCTGCGTTTTTTAAACTGAGCTAGAGCAAAGCGGCGAGTGAGAGTAGAGTGTGTCGCAGGTTCTCTACACCACACACACACACACATGTTGGTCATATTTTCTCGTAGGTAAGATGAGAGAAGAAGAGAGAGCGGCAAACGATTGTGCGCACTTTAGCCCCTGCTGGTGATGGTTGAGTGGGCATGTGGTGATGCCAGTCTGCGTTGGCCGCCAGCGCGCAGAGGGCACGGTGTGTGTTTGTGAGCGTTAGTGTGTAGAGGAGGACAGATAATAACTTCTGAGGGAAGGGCGACAGGAAGAGGTACAAAAAAAAAAAAATGATGTCGGGAGTTGAGAGAGGATGAGAGAGGAGTGAGAAGGATGGTTGGGCACGAGGGAGACGGAGCGCCTTGTTCGTCTTTGTGTGTGTGTTGTGCGTGTACCTTGTCTTTTGTGTGTGTTGTCCCTGCGTCTTGTTACTGGTACAATCTAGGCGTAAGCCGCTTTTGAGGTTTTGTGCTGTACAATAACACAAAGAGCGCTCCTCTTTCAATCAGCATCAAAACAACAAGGGATTCACATTCCCCGATACTAATCCAGGATCAGAGGGGAGGGGGAGACGGAGGGAGGGCACGGACAGAGTAAAGTGGCCGTCCTGTTGCCTAGTACTGTCGCGGTGTGTGGGGTGTGTGTGCGTGTGTGTGTGTGTGTGTGGTGGGCCGGCACAGGCAAAAACTGCTCGAGCACGAAACGTACAAACACACACTTTTTTTTTTTTGTTTTTCAACGAATAAATTTATTTCATGTTGCGTGTGGAGGATAACAAGAGTAACCACTGGTCAAATCTTTGTAGCAAGCATTAACAATCCTCTCATCTCAGAATAACATAATAGGAATAATATCAATTATAAAATATACAATATCAGTGAGTGATCAGAGTAATTATTACTCTCTACAGATCAAATATCGCATTTTGTCGTCTTTGTCTTTTTTTTTGTTTTTATATTTTTTTTTTCTGCTGTTAAAACCTTTAAAACCTTCACCCATGACCCGGCCGGTGCTGCAGCCGCCCCGCCTTGGCCACTCAGAGCGGAGAACACGTGTTTGAGACGGCTTGATTGGTCGTGCAATCGAGCCGTGAACGAACTACAGACTAGTTCTTGGTCTCGTTAATCACGGTCTATCCAGATAGTATCTTGCGTCTCGTTACATAATTGTCATGAAACATCACAAACAACGTGAAGAGGTTTGTAACCTCTTTTGATAATTTATTGATGATTCGATTCATTTTTTAAAAGAATAAATGTCAAATATTTGCCTTTCCGCTTCTCAACTTTGGATATCAACTGAATATATACGGTGTGCGGACAAACGAGACATCTGATTTGACGTTCCTCGTGGAATTTCACGTTTTCTCACTTTAATGGATAAACAACTATTGAAACCGCTCGACATCATCAGCTGAATAACAGTTAGGCCAAAAACCCTTTAGTAAAAAAAGAGGATGGAGTAACCGAGGAAATCTTCTAGAATGGTCGGAAGGATTTTTTAAGATAAATTCAATGATGTGATTTGAAATGTTTCGTCTTCAGATGCTCCGAGCCAAGAGGGTGGGCCGTGGAGGGTGGAGCGGGGGGAAGGTGAGAGCCACACAGTCAAAGACAGAAAAAGAAGAAAAAGAAAGTAGTACAGTAAAGTAGAAGAGGGGAAGTAAAAAGAAGGAAATAACAAAAAAGGTCTGTTAATGCAAGCTTAGTAAGGGCGTCGGGGAGAATTCGGAACGCTACGTGCTTTCATCTTCAAGACGTGTGTGTCTTCTTCTACAATAAATTACCATAAACACACCCACCGCCCACACACACACACACACACACACACACACACACACACACACCCGTGCAAAATCAATTCAGGATGTTCAGTCGTTGTTCGGCTCGGTTCGTTGTGCTGCTGCAACGCTGACGAGCGGTGAAACTTCTTGTTATTATTCCAGAGAGATCACAGAGAGAAGCTGCTTTATAACTGATAATGTGTTTCCGGGTTTTATCAGCTGATGAGCGACCTTTCAGAATATTAATATTTCACAGAATTCAGTGATGATCACTGTAGTCCTCTTTAGTTGAGCTCATTTCTCCAACGCAGATTCTTAAACTAGGAAAGTAAAGTCTTATTTTCAAATGAAACAAACTAACAGTACAACAGTTTGGGATTATTGGCACCAATATGGGAGAAAGTACAAATAAAATAAAATGTATCTGGACACATTTACATCTTTAATGATCTTCATGTTTGGTTACCAAAGCTGGACCCCCGACCAATGTTAGTTTAGACTGTTTCAAAGTCCTTCAGATGTATTCCAACAGGACTTTGATATTAAACATCTTTATGAATATTTTTCCAACGGTTTTTTAGATTATTGGACATAGACATTGAAATAAAATCCCTTTCTAACTAAAGATCTTGTTTTTAAACAGTCGGAGACGATGCCACAAAACGTTTTCAGACGACCTGTTGGAGTAACTTTGTCTGTGTTAGTTCATTTTATGATTTATTCCATTAACTAGAAGTCAGCTAAAGTATAAATAAATACCTTTAGATACATGAACACAAAGTATTATTACATAAACATGATAGTAATTATGCATCATTGACAAATAAAGATATAAAGCTGTTAGGTTTGATCTAAATTAGCGATTACATGAAATGTATAGAACTTCAAATTGAGTTTTGTTCCAGATTTGTGTGAATCTGAAATGTTTGAGCATGTGTCAGGATGCAGCTCTGCAGCAGCTTTCCCTGTACTTTAAACTTCATGTCGTCACTTTGTTTGCACTGCTTGTATCTCGCTGCTCTGTTAAGATGATTTTCTTCTTTCTCGTGCCGCTCGGTTGCGTTTTGTCCGTCTTCATTGGCAGCTCTCCGTCAGATTCCTGTCGATATGTGATGACATGCTGAACGTGTTAATGATTTATTGACGGCAGAGAGCGGCTGGAGGCGAGCTGTTTCTCTGATGCACATCAGTAATGCTGACTGTGTCTCCCTTCAACGTGATGATATGAAAGATGAATGTTGGGTCGTAGTCGGCCCTCTGCCTCTTCCTCTGCTGCATTCGTGCTCTTGTAAATCTTGTATGTACTTCCTCGTCGGCCTGTAGCCCTGCTGCTGAATGAACGGAGGAGTAAGTGCTCTCGCTGATCTGCCTGCATGTGGGCTGCATTATAGATGCATGAGAAGTCTAATGGAAAGTGAAGGTTGCAGCTGAGCCACACACATGCACACATCATGCATATTCCTGCAGATATGCTGCTCCTGAAGCGTTACTGCTGTACGTATAGTACATGTATAGATGTGTTATTATGTATGGGGACATTTTATAGAGTTGATCAATACGCTGTTGATTGATTCTCTGACAGATAAATCTCTGATTACCTGCCGCTGTAGCCTCAGGCTCTCATCGATCACGCACGTGCACACCAAACACACACACATACAAAATGTGTGACAGCTGATCGCAGGTGTTTGCACTCACGCTCTATCAATAGGCTTTCTCGTTATGTCAGATCTGCCCTCTGATTGGATCCCGTATGCTAATTAGGTGGGCGGAGCTGGAAGATGTCATGTGTGAGATCTACAGCTGATTCATTGACATGATCGCATGTTAATGCCGGGTGTACAGCACATGCATGACTCCTTTTCTCTTCTTATCTTCCTCTGTCAGCGTCCTCTTCGCTCTCTTCTCCTCTGCCATTATGTCCATAAAGGCTGCTGAGACTGAGCCTACATCGCCCGCTTGGCCTGGCTCCTGTTCTGGCACGACACTGGCTCAACTCCCTGTCAGCATTCCAAAAAAACCTCCTCTCACTAACAGCAGCTACAGTTGGCAGCAGTTTACTTCACTGTCTAACTCTGTAAATCACGGTGTCAAAGAATCAGTGCACACTCTGACAATCTGTTTTATTCTCACTCCAACAACGAACTTTCTGCTGAGTTCTTTAAGAGGAGCTGAGCAAGCAGCAACATAAAGTACTGTAAGGACTGCGGCCATTAATCGCCACAGAGGCTATAAAACTACAGCGTCCATCAAAGCATGGGCTGCTGGACGGCAGTGTTCAGTTTGGATTGGTGGGTTGGTGGTCTGCATTTGCATAAAAGCCCGTCACTGCTGCTGCAGCAGCGTCGTAAACAAAGAAACGACAAACTCTGCAGTAAGAAACTGTTCGTCCATCCGTCGTCTCTCTCTCTGCTGCAGCAGCAGCTCTGTGTTCATCTCACCATCATGCCTCTCCTCCACTTGTTCACTCGCTCTCATGCAGACCCTGCCTCACTCCCTCTTCCTCTTCACTGCAGGGTATTATGTTGTATGGGTGTGTCTTTGCCAGCGCCTGTCTGCAGTGGAGGGAAATTTCCCGGGAGGCGTACAGATGCAGAGACAGACTGTGGAGCGGTGCGGCGGCTCTGAGGCGACGATCCGTTAGGAAAGTTTTTAAATGAGGGATGCTCTCGACCAACAGGTGTACAGAGACCTAAACACAAGTCTGAGTTTTTAGGATTATGTCTCCAGGTCTGGTGTTGTAACATTTTATTATTTATTAATTTATTAAACAACACAAACTAATTCTTAAATGTTTTACTGGGAGTAAAAGGAAGTCCTCGACCTTCTCTGCTACTTATGAACGAATTCATAGACTTTATCTCTACAAATATAGACCTAGATACACAAGTTTATACATGTGCACACCCATCCATGCATATATGTTCATCGCCTGGTTCCTTCCTCTTTATTATCATATATTTCTAGTGAGTGCTCGCCTCTCAATCAAAACACACAATCTCAGGAATAACGAACTCTTTGCAGCATTTAGACAAAACAAAAGTCCTGGAGAATCAGCTGAGTAACTCTTTAGTGTCATTTAGCGTGAGATTGTTTGATGCAATCAACTTGTTCCTCCTCCTCGATAAGAAGTGGTTGTGACATTATGTTATGACACAGGACGACTGCATGAAAACTCACATCTCAACACACGAGTGACGCTTCAGTCTTCATCAGCTTTGCTGTAGAAACACCTCAGAACAATGAACAGTTCAGTAATTATGTAAGAAAACCTTATCGACAGCACATCGTCCTGAAGTAGAAGTATAGAGAGTAAGAAGCTTTGTGCGTCTGCATGTTTGTTTCATTCAGTCTGAAGCACAAAGATGTAAAAACTCTGTCGTCTTGCACCGACCGCCGTCTGTCTGACCGCGCTGCACGCTGGATGCAGCAGCAGGTTGTACCTCGTGTTTCCTGCAGTGTTTTATCACGGAGTCGCCCCGCCCCGCCTGCAACAAAGACTCCATTCACTGAAGTCAGAAAAGAAAATGTGAAATATGTCTGAAGTTTATCAGATTAATTAAACTGCAGGGAGAACGCAGCCAGCACCGAGCATGTACTCAGTTTAATAATGAGATGAGACGCATCAAGATGTGTCGGATTTAGCTGATTGATTGATTAATCACACTGCGATCGTTTGCAGTAATTAATGAGAGAAGTGAAACAAAGTGGTGACATCAGGCCGATCGACGGCATCGAGCTGAAGTTTAAAGAGTGTGTCGTCCACATTTGCTAAGCAGTATCCCAGGCTGCAGTATCTGTGTTTGTGTGTGGGTGGGTGTGTCTCAGTGACAGCAGAGGGAGGAGGAGGAGGAGGAGGAGGAGAGCGATGAAGGAGGGGAGTGGTTGATTAGAAAAAGAAGAAAAGTCCATCATCAGCAGGAAAACTCCCAGACAATTGATTACTCTGTTGCTGCAGTGTGTGTGTGTGTGCGTGGTGCAATGGGAAGCCCAGCCCCACAGAGCTGTCCGGCTGTCTGGTCGGGGAAGTTTCCTTCCAAATGTAATCCATTAACCGACTGGCTGACGTGAACGAGAGAGACAGCCGCTCCTGCTGAGCGTTTGCTGGCATAAACGTGAAGTTATTTACTCTCTGCTGGGTTCTCTCTTCACACTTTGACCCATAATATTTGTTTTATTTCGAGAACTTGTGTCTGAATCCAACAAAGAAAAACCTGCATGAGTGTTTGATGAACTGAGCTCTCCAAACTTAGATCTTCCAGCCTCAAACAGCCTCTTTCATTTCTGCAGAGAAGCACTAACGAACTCTGCAACATGGCTGCCGGTGTCTTTCCTCCTGGTCTCTCCAGTGTCGTCTCTCCTCTCTTAACAAGCCACAGTGAAAGCAAAGATATTTCCAAAAGATAATGCTGCTTAGCTGCGAGGGATGTCTCCGTCTTTCAGGCCGTTTTTAGCAGGAGCAGATTGATGAAATCATAAATTAGAGCCCTGCCTCGCCCTGTCTGGCTTTATAGCTGCAGTAAAACACAGAGCAGGCAGTGTCGAGGTGCTCGGAGGGAACGCTGTGAATCTCCACCAGCGCCAAGTTCCACAAGAGAAACAGACGTTCTCCGCCTAAAACAGGAAGAATAAAATCATAATTAAGTCCCTACGTGGATATAATTATTTGCATTTATGCGTCACAGCAACAAGGAGTTAAATCTAATGTGTCGCAGTCCAGTTAGACTGTTAGCTCACACTGTTGCCGTCCGCCTCGCAGACTTCATGGTTGATGGGTCTTTGACATGTTTCAGGTTTCTGCACTCCACATGTATCCTCAAGCTGTCAAACTGTCCTGTGAAGACACTTGTACGACACGTAATGGCCGAGCTTTCACTCTCCTCGCCTTTTTTTTTTGCTGCATGAGAAAGTGACAGGTCAAGACACAGAGGTACTTTTCAGTCGTGGTGAGCTTTTCTCGTTACGGTTTTGAGGGATGAGAATGTGAGCGAGTCCTCGGTGAGTTCACAACTTCAACTTCATTCACGTGTTTGACTTCCACGTCTGTCCCCAAATCCACAAACGTTGCAAAGCTGCAGCTTGAACACACTTTTCGTTGGCGTTGTGATTATTTCAGGATCTGATCTGTCACACTTATTTGAGGAAAAACCCTCTGACGTGTGTCGGCAGACTGGAGCACGCTCTGAAGTCTCGTTATTTTAGTAGCTGCCCTTTCTATAAAGCATCAGGTGACATTTATCCGGAGACGTATTGTCAAAGCTTCCTCTCTCTCCTCATTGTGTGAATTCTTTTAGATGTCGTGCCGTTTTACCCTTTTAGTTCTTTAACACGTAATAATGTCACTGAAATGTTGGCGACATTATCAGTCGCACTCTTCATCAGCATCAGTGTCACGCGGCGCTGTTTAGCTCGACGGTAAATACGAGGCTGTTCCAGATGTTTGTGACACACCTGCATCTCTCTGTCTGCGGTGGTGTAAAGCCTCTGGTGTATCCGGCACAGCAGCTCTCAGCCTCCCAGGCCGTATTGACCATTAAAGTTTAATTATTAATAGACAGAGGAGGTCTGATCCTGCTGCTCTTAACCCGAGGGTACACACACACACACCTGAGTCTGTAGAAGAAGCCTTTACCCTCCCACCCCACGGGGAAATCAGCCTTGTTTCTTTATGTTTTGCACTTCTAAAAAGCTCAGCGTACAGACTGGAGGCTTAAACACACACACACTGGGATCTCATCAGATCAGACTTTGATATCGTCAAGGGTTTAGCCGGGTTAACGCCGACAGCAGGGCGCCGTTTTAGATCTGAGAAGAGTGCAAAAAGACGGAGCGGCTCCATCCTCGCCTCATGTTGTCGTTCCTGTGTGTTTCACCTCTGACCTCGTGTCACATGGCGCTGAACAGCACTCTCTCTCTCCTTCACATGGAAGTGAACAATAGGACTTCTTTCTCAGATTCCTGCAGTCTAATCGTGTTATGCAATCTCCCTCAGACCACAGTCGGTTAGACTCCCCTCCCATCACTCTCTCTCTCTTCTTCACTTTGTCTCTCTCTAAAACTGACGACTGACTAGAAAAACGTGAGCGAAATACAAAGTGCTTTATGTGTGAGCCGATGGAAGAAAAGATCTTTTGTTTTAAATTGTTTAAAGGAGCAGTGCAGGCAGGAGTGATCGCTGGTTTTTCTATCAGCGCCTACTGCCACCGTTCTGGGTGACGCATCTTTCCCGTGGTAGAAGCATAGACCGTATAAAACGTGGACAAATCATCCGGGACGTCACCCACAGCCTTTTGTGAAGCTCAGTGTGGAGCGTGGGTGGATCTGAATGAAGCCTGGCTGCTCAAACGAGCTTAATCACAAGCCTCTTCATTAGTTGGCTCATCAACATTCTGTTATTAATTAGGCACAATGAAGAGTTAATGTCCGAAAAGCTCCAAGCGACAATGCTGTTAACACGAGAAGAGCAGCAATTCATCAGCTGTTGAGATAACTGATGCAGTAGGTTGAAAAATTATGAATTTTCTGTTAGCTGACTCATCAATTTATCGATTGTCGCCACCCTAATTTCCACTTTCCTGTAGACTGGCATCAAGCTCTCTCAGTCCAGTGTGACACCATAAATTATCACGAAGAGCTTCTTCTGAACTCGTCCTTTTTATTTACGATCTGTCCGTTTTGGTGCCAGTGCGCCTCCATTCATCATCCACCGGAGTCACTCACCGCCACGCAATTATCCCATCCACAAAACATTGCTGCAGTTTAGTATTCAGATATTAAGAGATGATGTTTTTCTATCTGCAGTGGATTTAGGTCAAGGCAAGAAAAACACTGTCAAACTGTAAAACATGCAGCAATGAGACGGCAGCTCTGTTACGTAAACATGTAAATTTGATGATTTCAGCACATTTAAATGTTGATTACAATAAAATGAACACAGCAGATCATACGGAGGAGATATTATCGAGGTCAGTGCACAACATGCGGAGGAAAAACACAGAAAAGCATGAATCGGTTAAATCGGTTAAATCGATCGCTCGATTTAACCGATTCATGCTTTTATCATGCTAAAGTTTGTGATTTCATCACCTTAAAATGTTGATTAAAACAAAATGAACACAGCAGATCATACGGAGGAGATATTATCAAGGTCAGTGCCGAACATGCAGAGGAAAAAGCATGAATCGGTTAAATCGGTTAAATCGAGCGACCGCTCGATTTAACCGATTTAACCGATTCATGCTTTTTCCTCCGCATGTTAAATAAACTTGATTTCAGTTTGTTGAAGACTCAAACTATTCATTCTTTAATCCAAAAGACGATCTGCAGATCAAACTACAGCTTGAAAGCTAATTTGTGGTGATAATTATCATTATTTTTAGTCCTACACAGAGTTTGTGTTCATATCTGTATCAGTTGGTGAATATTTTTCTATAGTTTCTCCTATTCTCCCTCTCGTTCTGTCTCGTGTTCTCACATATGGGCAGAAAATAGCCGCATAATTCATTTTGCCGTGTAAAAAATGATGCATTTCTAATGACCCATTAATCCGGGTTTACATTTCCACGCCCCGCGGGGGGGACGAATCATTTCACCGCTCCTCACAAAGCAAACCTCAATAAATCATGGAGAGAGGGGCGGCGGAGAGGAGAGGAAATCTCTGAGAGCAGACGGAGAGTAGTCGCAGCAACGGTTGCTGGGAGGGTTGCTGGTTCGAATCCAAGCGTCAGAAGCTTCCTGAATCGCCTTGTGTGTTCTCGTGCAGCCTCTGGAGGCCTCGTACAGTCGATTACATAAGCTGTTCACAGCAGAGTCCCTCTGTGTAGGGCTTGCAGGTATCGCCGGCTCCCGGTGGGACAGAGAGCACTTACCCTGACAACATTACTCCGACCAGTCGAGCTTCACAGCAGCTTAGTGTCTATTTGATCAGTTTGATCGTTGAAGCTCAGAATGGTCTCATTTTTGTGTGAATGAAGCGGTGGACAAAGATGGAAAGAGGCAGACAGCTCTCTATAATGCACAGTCTGTGCTGCGGTAGCTGTCATGCTTAATTGAATGCTGTAATACATGATTTTTTCTCCTTTCATTGCCCCGTCACTCAATAATCCTCAGGAGTCAAAAGGCATTAATCAGCTGCTCGATGGTTTTAGCAGACGCTGCCTCCTGCGGTTTTTCAAACAGCCGCTCGACATAGCTGCTGGGATTGCGTGACAAAAACACAGAAATAGCTTTTTGCATCCGCTCACAGCTGATTGTGAATAACAGGAGCAGCTCCTGAGATGGATGGCTGCAGATCACTGAGGGCCCCTGGTGGTTCATGGAGTTAACCCTCTCTGCAGAGCAGCAGCAGCACGGTAACGTGATTACAAAGAGCAGTAACTGTTATCTGCACATGTAAAACACACAAGATGCAAACACACATATGATAGATGTGTCGGTTCATAACGGCGTGAAGTGCTCACAGATTACCTGGAACAAGCAGTTTATCTTAATCCTCCACAAACCTGGGGGTGATCACGTCAGGAGGTAACGCAGTAATCGTGTTATATAATGACAAATGGATGTAATACAGTTAAAGAGGGCTTCGTAACAATGCTGCAGCTGAGCAGGCAGTGAGAGAACAACTAGTCTGTGAGGACACCTGCTGGACGCAACCAGGAGATGCAAACCATTGTATGTAGGGTTGCAAAGTTCTGGGAAACTTTCCATGAGAATGAACTGGGAATTTACAAAATTGAAGCTTGGCCCTTTAACAGTGAACTTAAATACAGTTGTGGGAAAATATATTTTAGCGTAATCTCGACAAAAACAACCAGATTTCATGCAGGAACACTTGAATATCTGCTATCACACACACACACATAGCACTGCTGACTGCAGATGGGCTGTTGAGGCCACGCCCCCTTACCTGCACAGGTGATTTCTGTACCTGGACCACACACACAGACTGTTGAAGACACACATTTGATAATATTGTTCAATGAAATAATTTTTTGATAAAAAGATAATTTTTCATTTCATTTTGCAAAACAAAATGTTTATAATTATGTTTGGATAGGATACAGTTTGTTTAAATTTCCATTTTTCCCATGGAGTTTCTGAACTGGAATATTCCCAAAATTCCCCATCTTAACTTCCGATGGAAAGCTTCCAGAAAGTTTATGGAAATTTACCAGAAATGTTCCACCCCTTTGCAACCCTCTACCCTTTATTTCTCATTTCTTAAAAAAAAAGTTTAGTCTCACCTAAATCACCCAACAAACAAAATGATTTTGTCTTCAGGACGACTGTTAAACTGCCTGTTTGTGTCGCTAGTGGTAATAAAATAAAGATTTCACCTCAATAATTCAGAGAAAATGTTAAATCATCTCACATTTACGTCGTCCTGTAGTTAACAAAAAAGAAAGCCTGTTGATTTCAGGATGTTTAGTGCCATCTTATGGCAAAATGATTCATCATCCAATGAATACTCATTCAAAAAATGCAGTTTATACACATAATTAATCATGAAACAGAGTCTAATAAAGTAATCTAGTGTTTTTATATCAGAGCAGCTTCTCCTGCAGCGCCCTGTCCTGCCTGTAGGTGCCGCTGTTGTCCTTTATAACAGCAGAAGACAGATCACCGTGTTTCACAGAAGCTCTCCTTGAAGAGTGTTCATTGTTTCTGTTCATTGTTTCTTTTCATTTCAGGAATATCTGGTTTGATCAGAAACAAATGAGTCTGAAGATTCATTTGAGCTCACAAATATATAATAAACATTGTGTGTTATGTAGGTACCTATTCAAATGTTGAAAGTAACCTTCTGAGCACACTAAGATAGAAGTGTATGATGGTCATTTCCACGCTTTATTATGTCCTGTAAGTTGTCGCAGCAGTTTTCGGGTTTATTTGGTGATTGAATGGTGAGTCCTTTCTTCTGGAAAATATTGTCAATATACATAGGAATCATCATCTGTCCTCTGAACGCCCTCTGTCCCCAGTTTGTGGTTGTAAAGTTTCACGAGGCTGTGATTATCCTCGCGGTCACGCCGGGTCATTTTATACAGAGAAGTAGAGTTTGAAAAGATGATCTCACTACAGTGAAATGGCAACACCGGCTGATTCAATGAGGATTAACATCACAGCGACCCTCATGTCCAGAAAGGCTCAAACACATGAGGTGAACAAAAGACTGCATGAGAGGCTGCAAAGGCGTATGTCTTGAGGTCAGAGGTCAGGAAACGTCTGACTCACCCAAATTTAGCCTAATATGATTGGTGCTAATGAATGACTCAGATGTTCTTGTTTCATTTGATAACTCTAGCCTTGAAACCCCATACGAACACAAACATACGACAGTAAAAGAGGCAGAACTTTGAAACTATTCTAGATTATTCTGTTATTTACAGCGTCTCAGAGGCCAAGGTGAAGTCTTCAAACGTCTTGTTTTATTTGACCGAAACCCAAATTTATTCACTTCATCTAAGTGAGATTGTTTAATGCAATCAACTTGTTCCTCTCCCTCGATAGAAGTGGTTGTGACATTATGTTATGACAAGGACGCATGCATGAAAAACCAATCTCAACACACGAGTGACGCTTCAGTCTCATCAGCTTTGCGTAGAACACCTCGCGAACATGAACAGTCAGTAATTATGTAAGAAAACCTTATCGCAGCACATCGTCCTGAGTGAAGTATAGAGAGTAAGAAGCTTTGTGCGCTGCATGTTTGTTTCATTCAGTCTGGCCACAGATGTAAAAACTCTGTCGTCTTCACCGACCGCCGTCTGTCTGACCGCGCTGCACGCTGGATGCAGCAGCATGTGTACCTCGTGTTTCCTGAGTGTTTTTCACGGAGTCGCCCCGCCCGCCCTGCAACAAAGACTCCATTCACTGAAGTCAGAAAGAAAATGTTAATATGTCTGAAGTTTATCAGATTAATTAAATGCAGGGAGAACGCAGCCAGCACCGAGCATGTACTCAGTTTAATAATGAGATGAGACGCATCAGATGTGTCGGATTGCTGATTGATTGATAATCACACTGCGATCGTTTGCAGAATTAATGGAGAAGTGAAACAAAGTGGTGACATCGGCCGATCGACGCATCGAGCTGAGTTAAAGTGTGTCGTCCACATTTGCTAAGCAGTATCCCAGGCTGCAGTATCTGTGGTTTGGTGTGGGTGGTGTGTTCTCAGTGACAGCAGAGGAGAGAGAGGAGGAGGAGGAGGCGCGATGACGGGGGGAGTGGTTGATTAGAAGAAGAAAGTCCATCATCAGCAGGAAAACTCCCAGACAATTGATTACTCTGTTGCTGCAGTGTGTGTGTGTGTGCGTGGTGCCATGGAAGCCAGCCACAGAGTGCCGGCTGTCTGTCGGGAGACGTTTCCTTCCAAAATGTAATCCATTAACCGACGGCTGACGTGAACGAGAGAGACAGCCGCTCCTGCTGAGCGTTTGCTGGATAAACGTAAGTTATTTACTCTGCTGTGGTTCTCTCTTCACACTTTGACCCATAATATTTGTTTTATTTCGAGAACTGTGTCTGAATCCAACAAAGAAAAACCTGCATGAATGTTGAACTGAGCACTCAAAATTAGATCTTCCAGCCTCAAACAGCTCTTTCATTTCTGCAGAGAACACTAACGAACTCTGCAAACTGGCTGCCGGTGTCTTTCCTCCTGGTCTCTCCAGCGTCGTCTCTCCTTCTCTAACAAGCCACAGTGAAAGCAAAGATATTTCCAAAAGATAATGCTGCTTAGCTGCGAGGAGTCTCCGTCTTCAGGCCGTTTTAGCAGGAGCAGATTGATGAAATATAAAATTAGAGCCCTGCCTCGCTGTCTGGCTTTATAGCTGCAGTAAACACAGAGCAGGCAGTGTCGAGGTGCTCGGAGGAACCTGTGAATCTCCACCAGCGCCAAGTTCCTCCCAGGAACAGACTTTCTCCGCCTAAAACAGGAAGAATAAAATCATAATTAAGTCCCTACGTGGATTAATTATTTGCCTTTATGCGTCACAGCAACAAGGAGTTAAATCTAATGTGTCGCCAGTCCAGTTGATTTAGCTCACACTGTTGCCGTCCGCCCGCAGACTTCATGGTTGATGGGTCTTTGACATGTTTCAGGTTCTGCACTCCCATGTATCTCAAGCTGTCAAACTGTCCTGTGAGACACTTGTACGACACGTAATTGCCGAGCTTTCACTCTCCTCGCCTTTTTTTTTTTGCTGCATGAGAAAGTGACAGGTCAAGACACAGAGGTACTTTTCAGTCGTGGTGAGCTTTTCTCGTTCTGGTTTTGAGGGATGAGAATGTGAGCGAGTCCTCGGTGAGTTTACATCTTGTGTTCCCCGTGATAATAGACGGCACGCACGGTTTGTACGAGCTCTGATCGTGTTAATCTGGCACACGTGAATGTTTAATTCATTCATTCACGTGTTTGACTTCCACGTCTGTCCCCAAATCCACAAACGTTGCAAAGCTGAAGCTTGAACACACTTTTCGTTGGCGTTGTGATTATTTCAGGATCTGATCTGTCACACTTATGTTGAGGAAAAACCTCTGACGTGTGGTCGCCAGACTGGAGCACGCTCTGAAGTCTCGTTATTTTAGTAGCTGCCCCTTTCTATAAAGCATCAGGTGACATTTTCCGGAACGTATTGTCAAAGCTTCCTCTCTCTCCTCCTTGTGTGAATTCTTTTAGATGTCGTGCCGTTTTACCCTTTTAGTTCTTTAACACGTAATAATGTCACTGAATTTGGCGACATTACAGTCGCACTCTTCCTCAGCATCAGTGTCACGCGGCGTGTTTTGCTCGACGGTAAATACGCGGCTGTTCCAGATGTTTGTGACACACCTGCCATCTCTCTGTTGCGGTGGTGTAAAGCCTCTGTGTATCCGGCACAGCGCTCCACGCCTCCCAGGCCGTATTGACCATTAAAGTTTATTATTATAGACAGAGGAGGTCTGACTGCTGCTCTTTAACCCGAGGGTACCACACACACACACTGAGTCTGTAGAAGAAGCCTTTACCCTCCCACCCCACGGGGAAATCAGCCTTGTTTCTTTATGTTTTGCCACTTCTAAAAGCTCAGCGTACAGACTGGAGGCTTAAACACACACACCACTGGGTTCATCAGATCAGACTTTGATATCGTCAAGGGTTTAGCCGGTTAACGCCGACAGCAGGGCGCCGTTTTAGATCTGAGAAGAGTGCAAAAGACGGAGCGGCTCCATCCTCGCCTCATGTTGTCGTTCCTGTGTGTTTGACTCTGACACCGTGTCAGATGCGCTGAACAGCTCTCTTCTCTCTCCTTCACATGGAAGTGAACAATAGATTCTTTCTCAGATTCCTGCAGTCTAATCGTGTTATGCAATCTCCCTCAGACCACAGTCGGTTAGACTCCCCTCCCATCACCTCTCTCTTCTTCACCTTGTCTCTCTCTAAACTGACGACTGACTAGGGAACGTGAGCGAATACAAAGTGCTTATGTGTGAGCCGATGGAAGAAAAGATCTTTGTTTTAAATTGTTAAAGGAGGCGTGCAGGCAGGAGTGATCGCGGTTTTTCTATCAGCGCCACTGCCACCGTTCTGGGTGACGCATCTTTCCCGTGGTAGAAGCAATAGACAAGTATAACGTGGACAAATCATCCGGGACGTCACCCCAGCCTTTTGTGAAGCTCAGTGTGGAGCGTGGTGGATCTGAATGAAGCCTGGCTGCTCAAACGAGCTTAATCACAAGCCTCTTATTAGTTGGCTCATCAACATTCTGTTATTAATTTGCACAATGAAGAGTATGTCCGAAAAGCTCCAAGCGACAATGCTGTTAACACGAGAGAGCAGCGATTCATCAGCTGTTGGTTAACTGATGCAGTAGGTTGAAAATTATGAAATTTCTGTGGCTGACTCATCAATTTATCGATTGTCGCCACCTAATTTCCACTTCCTGCTAGACTGGCATCAAGCTCTCTCAGTCCAGTGTGACACCATAAATTGTCACGAAGAGCTTCTTCTGACTCGTCCTTTTTATTTACGATCTGTCCGTTTTGGTGCCAGTGCGCCTCCTTCATCATCCACCGGAGTCACTCACCGCCACGCAATTATCCCATCCAAAACGTTGCTGCCGTTTAGTATTCAGATATTAAGAGATGATGTTTTTCTATCTGCAGTGGATTTGGTCACGGCCAGAAAAAACACTGTCAACTGTAAAAAATGCAGCAATGAGACGGCAGCTCTGTTACGTAAAACTGTAAATTTGATGATTTCCGCATTTAAATGTTGATTACACATATGAAACCGCAGTCATCGGAGAGATATTATCAGGTCAGTGCACAACTGCGGAGGAAACACAGAAAAGCATGAATCGGTTAAATCGGTTAAATCGATCGCTCGATTTAACCGATTCATGCTTTTATCATGCTAAAGTTTATGATTTCATCACCTTAAATGTTGATTAAAACAAAATGAAACCAGCAGATCATACGGGGAGATATTATCAAGGTCAGTGCGAACTGCGAGGAAAAAGCATGAATGGTTAAATCGGTTAAATCGAGCGACCGCTCGATTTAACCGATTTAACCGATTCATGCTTTTCCTCCGCATGTTAAATAAACTTGATTTCAGTTTGTTGAAGACTAACACTATCATCTTTAATCCAAAAGACGATCTGCACGATCAAACTACAGCTTGAAAGCTAATTTTGTGGTGTTTATCATTATTTTAGTCCTACACCGAGTTTTGTGTCATATCTGTATCAGTTGGTGAATTTTTTCTCTTTTCTCCTATTCTCCTCGTTCTGTCTCGTGTTCTTCACTATGGGCAGAAATAGCCGCATATTTCATTGCGTGTAAAAAATATGCATTTCTATGACCCATTAATCCGGGTTTACATTTCCACGCCCCGCGGGGGACGAATCATTTCACCGCTCCTCACAAGCAAACCTCAATAAATCACGGAGAGAGGGGCGGCGGAGAGGAGAGGAAATCTCTGAGAGCAGACGGAGGTAGTCGCAGCAACGGTTGCTGGGAGGGTTGCTGGTTCGAATCCAAGCGTCACAAGCTTCCTGAATCGCCTCGTGTGTTCTCGTGCAGCCTCTGGAGGCCTCTACAGTCGATTACATAAGCTGTTCACAGCAGAGTCCCTCTGTGTGAGGCTTGCAGTATCGCCGGCTCCCGGTGGGACAGAGAGCACATTACCCTGACAACATTACTCCGACCAGTCGAGCTTCCAGCAGCTTAGTGTCTTTTGATCAGTTTGATCGTTGAAGCTCAGAATGGTCTCATTTGTTGTGAATGAAGCGGTGGACAAAGATGGAAAGAGGCAGACAGCTCTCTATAATGCCACGTCTGTGTCTGCGAGCTGTCCTGCTTAATTGAATGCTGTAATACATGTTTTTTCTCCTTTCATTGCCCCGTCACTCATAATCCTCAGGAGTCAAAAGGCATTAATCAGCTGCTCGATGGTTTTAGCAGACGCTGCCTCCTGCGTTTTTCAAACAGCCGCTCGACATAGCTGCTGGGATTGCGTGACAAAACACAGAAATAGCTTTTTGCATCCGTCACAGCTGATGTGAATAACAGGACGCTCCTGAGATGGATGGCTGCAGATCACTGAGGGCCCCTGGTGGTTCATGGAGGTTAACCCTCTCTGCCGCAGAGCAGCCGCACGGGTAACGTGATTACAAAGAGCCGTAACGTTATCTGCACATGTAAAACACACAAGATGCACAACACACATATGATAGATGTGTCGGTTCATAACGGCGTGAAGTGCTCACAGATTACCTGGAACAAGCAGTTTATCTTAACTCCCAAAACCTGGGGTGATCACGTCAGAGGTAACGCAGTAATCGTGTTTAAATGACAATGATGAATACAGTTAAGAGGGCTTCGTAACAATGCTGCAGCTGAGCAGTGAGAGAAAACAACTAGTCTGTGAGGACACCTGCTGGACGCTACCAGGGATGCAAACCATTGTATGTAGGGTTGCAAAAATTCTGGGAAACTTTCCATGGGAATGAACTGGGGATTTACAAAATTGAAGCTTGGCCCTTTAACAGTGAACTTAAACGTTGTGGGAAAATATATTTTAGCGTAATCTCGACAAAAACAACCAGATTTCATGCAGGAACACTTGAATATCTGCTATCACACACACACACATCGCACTGCTGCCTGCGATGGGCTGTTGAGGCCACGCCCCCTTACCTGCACAGGTGTTCTGTACCTGGACCACACACACAGACTGTTGAAGACACACCATTTGATAATATTGTTCAATAAATAATTTTTGATAAAAGATAATTTTTCATTTCATTTTGCAAAACAAAATGTTTATAATTATGTTGGAGGATACAGTTTGTTAAATTTCCATTTTTCCATGGAGTTTCTGAACTGGAATTCCCAAAATTCCCCATCTTAACTTCCGATGAAAGCTTCCAGAAAGTTTATGGAATTTACCAGAAATGTTCCACCCCTTTGCAACCTCCTACCCTTTATTTCTTTTCTTAAAAAGTTTAGTCTCACCTAAATCACCCAACAAACAAAATGATTTGTCTTCAGGACTGTTAAACTGCTGTTTTCTTTTTGTGGTAATAAAATAAAGATTTCCCCTCAATAATTCAGAGAAAATGTTAAATCATCTCACATTTACGTCGTCCTGTAGTTAACAAAAAAGCCTGTTGATTTCAGGATGTTTAGTGCATCTTATGGCAAATGATTCATCATCCAATGATACTCATTCAAAAAATGCAGTTTTACACATAATTAATCATGAAACAGAGTCTAATAAAGTAATCTAGTGTTTTTATATCCGAGCAGCTTCTCCTGCAGCGCCTGCCTGCCTTTAGGTGCCGCTGTTGTCCTTTAACACAGAGAAGCATCAATGTTTACAGAAGCTCCTCTGAAGAGTGTTCATTTTGTCATTGTTTCTTTTCATTTCAGGAATATCTGGTTTGATCAGAAACAAATACTAATCCCGTCAAGTATATTCATCCTTGGAGAGGATAAAAACCATCTCCGCTCCACCGTCCTCATAATAAACATATTTTTGAGGATCTTCAGAGTGAGATATCATGTCAACAATATAAACCACAGAGAAGTGGTACACGTCAAATGAAGCCGAGAGTCTGAAGATTCATTTGAGCTCATAAATATAATAATAAAATTGTGTGTTATGTCGGTACCTATTCAAATTTTGAAAGTAACCTTCTGAGCCACACTAAGAGAAGTGTATGATGGTCATTTCCACGCTTTATTATGTCCTGTAATTGTCGCAGCGTTTTGGTTATTTGGTGATTGAATGGTGAGTCCTTCCTTCTGGAAAATATTGTCAATATACATTGACTCATCTGTCTTTCTGGACGCCCTCTGTCCCCAGTTTGTGGTTGTAAAGTTTCACGAGGCTGTGTATATCCTCGCGGTCACCGCGGGTCATTTTTACAGGAAGTAGAGTTTGAAAAGATGATCTCACTACAGTGAAATGGCAACACCGGCTCGCTTAA